>NW_007249738.1:570491-598994 GCF_000164805.1 Carlito syrichta
AAATCAAAAAATTAGCTGGGCATGGTAGCACGCGCCTGTAGTTCCAGCTACTTGAAAGGCTGAGGCGGAAGGATTGCCGGAGCCCAGCAGGTCAAGGCTACAGTAGCCGGGAGTGGCCACTGCACTCCAGTCTGGGTGACGGAGTGAAACTCCAACTCAAAAATAAAAATAAAAGGTTATAGGATCTAAAAACAATATATGCTTATTTTATAACATTTTTAAGACAATACAGAAAAGCATTAAGAAAATGTCACCTCACTCAGTGAAAAGCACCACTTATATTTCTAGCTTTTTCTCTATATGACTGCACACCTCGTAGGCCCACATGTATTTAAAATGAAGGATCAGTTGGCATATAATAGCAATTCCATGGCACTTTTTCTTATTGTCCATTGTTCTTTGAGAACAGCCTTTTCAGTGGCTGCACATTATTATAATTTCTTTAGTGAATTCTCCTATATTATAGGGTGCTGGTCAGTTCTAGTGTTTCACTGTTACAAATAGCACTTTGGTGTAACTATCCTTGTTTATTGCCCTCTTAAATAAATAGTGCTTTCTTTCCACCAAAGGAATGGTAGTTCTTTTTTATTTATTGTGTAACGCAACATACAAAGGTTCTATTTCAAAATTTTTGCCTTTAAATACTTTGTTTTACAGGGTAGAATTGAATTTTAACTTCTATTCCCAAATAACTCCAAGCCTATTCAGTTTTAAAAGACATTTGGGATACAGCAACTGAAAAATGAAGCACATTTACTGTTTTTTTAACTCTGTCTTCTGCTGTCAACTTTTTAAAAAAACTAGTTACTGGCTGGGCATGATGGCTCAAACCTGTAATCCAAGCATTTTGGGAGGCCGAGATGAGAGGATTGCTTGAGCCCATGGGTTCGAGAACAGCCTGGACAACTTGGCAAGATATCATCTCTTCAATAAATAAAAAAATTAGCTGGACGTGGTAGAGTGTGACTGTAGTTCTGGCTTCTTGTAAGGCTGGGGTGGAAGAAAAAACACTAGTTACTAAAAGTGGAAAAAAGGCCAGGCTCGGTGGCTCAGCCTGTCATCCCAGCTCTTTGGGAGGCTGATGTGAGTGGATTGCCTGAGCCCGCGAGTTCGAGACCCACCTGGGCAACTTGGTGAGACCTCACCTCTACAGTAAATAAATAAAAAAAAAATTAGTCAGGCGTGGTAGCACGCACCTGTAGTTCCAGCTGCTTGGAAGACTGAGGCGGAAGGATCACCTGAACCCAGCAGGCGAGGCTGCGGTGACCGGGAGCGGCCACTGCACTCCATTCTGGGGGACAGAGTGAGACTCCAACTTAAAAAAAAAAAAAGTGGGAAAAAAAAACTGGTTACTATACTACCGATTTGTTTTTAACTTGATCTCATGATAAAATTGTCACCCTTATTATTAGATCATAATTTATAGAGAAATGTCTCTAACTTGGAATAGAAAAATGTGAAATTTTAATGAAAGGAGAAATAATTGAATTTTTTTTTCTTTGAGTTAGAGTCTCATTCTGTCGCCCAGGCTGGAGTGCAGTGACACATTCACGGCCACCACAACCTCGACTTGCTGGGCTTAGGTGATCCTTTTACCTCAGCCTTCTAAGTAGCTGGAACTATAGGCAGGAACCACCATACCCGACTAATTCTTTGATTTATTGTAGAGATGATAATTTATTGTAGAGATGAGGTCTTACCAAGTTGCCAAGGATGGTCTTGAACCACTGGGCTCAGACAACCCTCTCACCTCTGCCTCCCAAAATACTGGGATTACAGGTGTGAGCCACTGTGCCTGGTGATTAATTGAATTCTTTTTTTGTTTTTTGTTTTTAAGTTGGAGTCTCACTCTGTCACTTAGGCTTGGAGTGCAGTGGCATGCTCACTGCCACCTCAGCATTGACCTGCTGGGCTCAGACGATCCTTCCACCTCGGCCTTCCAAGTAGCTGGAACTGCAGGCACTTGCTACCACACCTGGCTAATTTTTTTTATTTATTGTAGAGATGAGGTCTTGACAGATTGCCCATGCTGTTCTTGAACCCATGGGCTTGGGCAGTCCTCTCACCTCAGCCTCCCAAAGTGCTGGAAATTGAATTCTTTTTTTTTTTTTTTTTTTTTTTGAGTTGCATTCTCACTCTTGTTGCCCAGGCTGGAGTGCAGTGGCATGCGCACGGCCACCGCAGCCTCGACCTGCTGGGCTTAGGCAATTCTTCCACTTCAGCCTTCCAAGTAGCTGGAACTATAGATGGGAATTGAATTCTTAATCTCTCCATTGCAGCCTATGAAAAGTGCTGTTAAAAACATGTAGTATAATTTTACTTTGAACTGAGTAAGGCACTTAAATTCAAGCTAGACCAGCTGTGTTCAAACAAGCACCTCTCTGCCTAGGTACTGGATTATAGTGAAGAAAGGTGAGCATTGTGTTTCTCTGTGGTTTACGTTTAGGATGTGGATCTGGACCGCCAGTCTTTAAGCAGCATAGACAAAAATGCCTCCGAGAGAGGCCAGAGCCAGCTCTCTAACCCAACAGACGACAGCTGGAAGGGTAGACCATATGCAAGTAAGGCCACTTTTTTATTATTTTAAATAAGTAAAATGTTGACGTAATTCTGATTCTCAGAAGGCACAAAAGGATAAACATGATAAGCCTTCTCCTACCCCTATGCCTCAGTCTGCCAGGTCCCTTCCCTGTGGCATCCAATGTCACCTATATTTTTCCAGTGTCATTTTATCCATATGCAAGGAAATACAAAGGCATTTACATACATACATACATACAGATAGTACATGTTAATTCTTTCCTTTTTATGCAAAATTATGAAATACTATGCATTATTCTTTTTTCACATAATACATCTTAGAGATCATTCAGAATCAGTATATAAGGAGCTTTCGCATTCTTTTATACTGTAGTATATATGATACTATTGTCTATTATCCCAATATGTAGATGTACTTTTATTTGCTTAATTGGGTTCCTACTAATGGACAGTTATATTATTTCTAATCATGCTGTTAGGAAGAAAACTGCACTGAATAACTTGATACATAAGTCATTTGTGAGTTTATGTAATAAATTCCTAGAAAGACAGTTGTGAGGTCAGTGCATAAGTGCGTTTGCCATTTTGGCAGATATTTCTAGATTGCTGTCTATTAAGGTTGTGCCTGTTTACATGATCTTTGGGAACACCTAGATGAAACTTGGTAACCTTAGAGTAATTTTAATTTGTAAGTTTCTAATTGTGAGTGAAATTGAGCAGGTTTTCATGTGTTGAAGGACCGTTTCTATTTTCTTTTCTGTGAACTTTTCTCTGTTCATAATCTTTGCTCATTTCGCATTGATTGTTTCTCCTTTCCTTATTGAAAGAGCTCCTTATATACTGGAAATCCCTTTTCTGGATATAAATTTCAAATTGCTTTTGCCCAGTTTGTCTCTTTCGTCATTTGTGGTGTGTTTTACTGTCTAATTTTTTAATAGTAGGTTTTAATCATTGTAATGTGCCAGGCACTGTACTGTGTGTTTCGTGTAAGTGATTTCATTTCATCCTTATACTAGCCTTTGAAGAGGTACTGTTTTTACATTTGAAGGAACTGGGGCTTAAGCAGATGACGTGACTTGCCAGTTTGTAATAGTGCTGAGATTCAGATTCACTTTTGACAGCCTGGGGAATAGAACTTATAAACGGTTATACTGGCCCTTTGAACAGTCTGTGCCCCGTTGTGTGCCTTTCAGCAGTGCCTTCCTGTCCTCAGTACACCCGACTGTAGATGTTAATACCAAAGTTAACTTTTGCAGCAGTGCATTAGACAAAAGCAGTATGTGGTCACCATTTTCTTTAGAAGAAATGAAAATCATCACTCTTGAAATCAATAAAAGCGGCACCATGTTGGAACTGACGTGCTGACCCTCAGTAACTGCTGCAACCAGTTCCTCTCCAGGATCCTGTGATAGACTGTTCTCTTCTCTTTCATCAGCTCCAAATAACGTGTGTAGAGGCCAAGTATACATCTTTCTTTCTTGTTTTTTTTTTTTTTGAGTTGGAGTATCACTCTGTCGCCCAGACTGGAGTGCAGTGGCCGCTCCCAGCCACCGCAGCCTCGCCTGCTGGGCTCCGGCGATCCTTCCACATCAACCTTCCAAGTAGCTGGAACTACAGGCACGTGCTACCACGCCTGGCTAATTTTTTGACTTATTGTAGAGATGAGGTGTCTCGCCAAGTTGCCCGGGTGGGTCTCGAACCCGCGGGCTCAGGCAATCCACTTACCTCAGCCTCCCAAGGCGCGGGATTACAGGCTGAGCCACCGAACCCGGCTACGTCTTTCTTTCCGCAGGAGAACTACTCTCAGTGCAGTGAGCAGTGCCTGGGACTTGTCCCCTCCACTCCCTCCAGGAAACCGTACCTGCTTTTCCCAGTCTCCCAGCTCAGCCTCCCCTGGACATAAGCCCAGGCAGGCAGAGTTTTTGCACTATTAGTATTGTTTCTCTTCTTTCTTTTTATTTGTAGTTCACAGTGCTTTAAGTGAATTGGCATAAGTTGAATGTACATCTGCTGCAGTTTCACTGTATTTTTTAAAAATTTAAACATTCTTTATGAGAATTGTTGTATGTGTATAAAATCTCACAACCAGTTTCAGAAACTTGAACTTGTTTCCATCAGTAAAATCTTTATTGCTTTCAACATTCTGATTCTCTAACTGTATGTTGAGGACAGACTCTCTACTTTTGCTATTGTCAAATCAGTCAACACTTATGAAGTGTTTGACAAGGGCCACCCTTGAGCCCCCAGAGATTAAAAACACAAAGATGGTAAAGTCAGTCAGTAGACAGAAACCACACTGCTAGTTTGAACAGGGAAAATTCAATATAAAGAATTGTTGGCTGGGCTCGTTGGCTCAGCCTGTAATCCCAGCACTTTGGGAGGCCAAGACAAGTGGATTGCCTGAGCCCGCGGATTCGAGACCAACCTGGGCAACTTGGTGAGACCTCGTCTCTACAATAAATAAATAAATAAGCTGGACTTGGTAGCGCACACCTGTAGTTCCAGCTACTTGGAAGGCTAAGGTGGAAGGATCGCCGGAGCCCAGCAGGTCATTGCTGGGGTGGCCGTGAACATTCCACTGCACTCCAGCCTGGGCGACAGAGTGAGACTCTAACACCCAAAAAAAAAGAATTGTTAACTAGTCCAAGGTTGCTAACCACTAAGAGGGGTAAAAGACCACTCTTAAGAGATCTAAAAGTAGGAAATGGGGCTGGGTACAGTTGCTCACGCCTGTAATCCCAGCACTTTGAGAAGCCAAAGTGTTCGAGACTAGCCTGGGCAGCATAGTGAGATACCATCTCTATTTTTTTTTTTTTTTTTTTTTTGAATTGGAGTCTCACTAGGTCACCCAGACTGGAGTACAGTGGCCTCTCCCGGCCACCACAGCCTCGCCTGCTGGGCTCCGGTGATCCTTCCACCTCAGCCTTCCGAGTAGCCGGAATTACAGGCATGCACTACCACGCCCGACTGATTTTTTTTTTGATTTATTGTATAGATGAGGTCTCGCTGCCCAGGCGGGTCTTGAACCTGCGGGCTCAGGCAATCCACTCACCTCAGCCTCCCAAAGGCGCGGGATTACAGGCTGAGCCACCGAGCCTGGCTTATTATTTTTTTTAATTAGAGTCTCACTCTGTCATCCAGGCTGGATTGCTGTGGCACACTCATGGCCACCCCAGCATCGACCTGCTGGGCTCTGGCGATCCTTCCGCCTCAGCCTTCCAAGTAGCCAAAACTATAGACGCACGCTACCATGCCTGGCTAATTTTTGATTTATTGTAGAGACAAGGTCTCGCTAAGTTGCCTGGACTGGTCTCGATCCCATGGGCTCAGACAATCCACTCCCCTCGGCCTCCCAAAGTGCTGGGATTACAGGCTGAGCCACCGAGCCCAGCCTATTCTTTTTTTAATTGAAAAGAAATAAGTAGAAAATGCAGAAAGCAGCTACTACCTTTAAGATACCCAGAAGGTTATCCGGAAACAACGAACTTTGAAGAACCACTCTTACGTCCATTCAGAACAGGTTCTGGCCTCCAAGAGGCTGGGTACTGCAGGAACCCAAAACCATCTGTTGTTGGAGCACAGGCCAGAGCTGGCCTGTAGGAATGGCCCACCAGGTGGCAGAAAAGCTTGCTGGCAGACACAGAAACTACATAGTTGATTATCTTACCTTCTTTAGGTCTTCACTGAAACATCCCATTTTCACAGAGACCATTCCTAACCAGCTTATTTAAACCGAAATCTCCAGTTACTTCCTATCTTTCTCTCCATCTTACATCATCATCATGTGAAGTGCTGTATCTTGTGCTTAAATATTTTACTTATTGTCTGTCAACTCATGGGAGCAGGGAGTTTTCTGCCCAGTTTATTCGTTGCTGTGCCACAGTGTCAAGTCGTGACTGGCATGCAGTGGGAGCTCCGTGAGTATTTACTCAGTATTGGCAGAATCATTATTAGGGTTTGTCTTTATCATCTAATACAGATCAGAAACTGTTTGCCAGCCTCCTCATAAAGTGTGTGGTCCAGCTGGAATTGATACAGACCATTGACAATATTGTGTTCTACCCTGCAACGAGCAAAAAGGAAGATGCAGAGCACATGGTTGCTGCCCAGGTAAGAACAGCAGGATTAGAAGAGCGCTCTTGTCCTCAGGGAGGCTGCTCCAATGCAGTGGTGCGATGGAGCTGGCTTGGACTGGCTCCAACCCTGTCCAGTGCTGGTCACTTCACAGCCCTGAATTCAGTGATGCGTATGGTAGCTTGAAATTGGCTTCGGTGGGAGTTTTTTACATCACAGAAATTGGCAAGCAGGAAAAATCAGAGCCAGAGCTGTATTTGTTTTATGGTGAGTGGGTTCACCATCATACCACTGCTCAAAAGTATTATTTATCACAGGGACTGTTCCCCATAATTGGTATATATGTACCCATAAATAACTGAGAGGGAAAATGTATATATAGAGATGGCAGTGTTTTCTTCAGAAATTCACCTTTGGGTTTTGTATATACAAGGGAGTTTTGAAAATATAGAGAATTGAGGGTCCGGAAGTTGGACAGTAATCCTATGCCACGGGCTGAAACTCCAGCACTTCAGACAATACCAGTTGTGCAAACATCACTGTCTAATTCGAGAATGTTCTTATCACTGCAGTCATTCCCCATTTTCCCCCCTTTCAGGCTCTGGCAGCCTTTATCCACCTTATGTCTCTATGGACCTACCTATTCTGACATTTCATATAAATGGAATCATACAACATGTGAACGTTTGTGTCTGACTTCTTTCAGTTAGCCTAGTGTTTTCCAGGTTTATCCACACTGTAGTATGTATCACTTCATTCTTTTTGGATATGGCTGAAACATTCTACTGTTTGGATTTGCCACATTTTGTTTATCTATCTATCGGTTGATGGACATTTGGGTGATTTCTACTGTCTGGCTATTATGAATAATACTGCTATGAACATTTGTGTGAGCATATGTCTCTTGGTTATATACCTAGTAGTGGAATTGCTGGGTGATAGAGTAACTCTAGGTTTATCTTTTTGAAAAACAACCCAACTGTTTTTCAAGTGGCTGAACCATTTTTCATCCCCACCAACAATGTACGAAAAATCTACACAATGGTAGTGTTGCCCTATTTATTTATTTACTTGTTTATTTATTTATTTATTATTGAGTTGATGTTTTATTCTGTCGCACAGGCTGGAGTGCAGTCGCATACTCACAGCCACCGCAGCCTCAGGTAATCCTTCTGCCTCAGCCTCTCAAGTAGCTGAGACTACAAAAACTTAGCTGGACATGGTGGCACATGGCTGTACTTCATGGAAGGCTGAAGTGGAAGGATTGCCTGAGCCCAGCAGGTCGAGTGCCACTGTACTCCAACCTAGGTGACAGAGTGAAACTCTAGCTCAAAAAAAAAAAAAGTTTTTTTGTTGATGAAGTCCAAGTTACCCAACTTTCTTTAGTCGCTTGTGTCTTTGGTGTCCAGTTTAAGAAAGCATTGCCTAATTTAAGATTCCCAAGATTTAGGGCTGTGCTAAAAGAGTTTTATAATTTGGGGCTGGGTGTGGTAGCTCATGCTTGTAATCCCAGCATTTTGGGAGACTGATGCAGGGTGATCATCACTTGAGGCCAAGAGTTTGAGACCAACGTGGGCAACATAGAAAGACCTTGTCTCTAAAACTTAAAAAAGAGGATTTTATAATTTGGTCATTTACATTTAGGTTTTTGATCCATTTTTTAGTTCACTTTTTTTTTTCTTTTTTTTCTGATGACCTTCTGCAACTCTTCAGGCTGGGGTTCTTATCTCGTGCCCAGGAGGAATGAGGGACATGGATGGCCAGAATGTGAGAAAGCTGGATTTATTGAGAGGACAGAAAAGCTCCCACAGCGGGAGAGGACCCAAAGGGGTTGCCCAGTTCACTCTTTTTTTTGAGTCAGAGTCTCACTCTGTCTTCCAGGCTGGAAGGCAGTGGCATGCTCACACCCATCGCAGCCTTGACCTGCTGGGCTTAGGCAATCCTCCAGCCTCAGCCTTCCGAGTGTCTGGAACTACAAGCACATGCCACAACGCCTGGCTAATTTTTTCATTTATTGTAGAGATAAAGTCTCACCAAGTTACCCAAGCTGGTCTCGAACCTGTGGGCTCAGACATTCCTCTCACCTCGGCCTCCCAAAGTGCTGGGATTATAGGCATGAGCCACTGCACCTGTCCCAGTTCACTCTTTTATAAGATAGGAGGTAAGGGTTCAGCTTCTTTCTTATCCCAGCATCATTGGTTGGAAAGTCTGTTCACTCCCCAGTGGATGTTTCTAGCAACTGTGTTGGAAATCACATGACCGTAAACGAAAGGGCTTCTGTCAGATAAGTTTAATGTTTAGTTTCAGGCATGAAGAAGAAAAGGGTTTCCATTCTTCAGCAGTGAGCTTTGGTGTCAGGCTTTAGTTTAAGAAAAATGAAATGAAGGAAACTTTGTGCAATGTTGTTTTGTTTTTGTGAGCATGTCAGCGCTTTCCCTTTAGTTGCAGCTGTGACCGTCTTGCCATTGCAGACTTGGTAGACTTGGTGGCTCTTGTCATTGATGATCCTGTGAGAATGTGAAACTGGATAATATATGAATTGCAGAATAAAACAAAGTGGAAAAAAATGAAAGGGCTTATTTCTGGACTATCCATTCTGTTCCACTGATATGTGTCTGTCCTTAGGCTGGTATTATTACACTGTTGGGCTCTCTGTGCATGACCGCAGCTCACCAAAGCCGCAAACCACTGGCCTCAAACACTCCTCCCACCTTAGCCTCCCAAGTAGTTGGGACTACAGGCATGCTTGCCTAACTTTTTAATTTTTTTATAGAGACAAGGTCTTGCTATGTTACCTACGCTGGTCTCAAACTCCTGAGCCCAAGCACTCCTGCTGCCTCAGCCTCCCAAAGTGCTGGGATTGCAGGCTTGAGCCACCGAGCCAGCCTGTTTTAACAGTTTAGTAAGTTTTGAAGTTGGGAATTGTGAGTCCTCCAACTTTGTGCCTCTTTTTCAAGTTTTTTGTTTTGTTTTGTTTTGTTTTGTTTTTTGCTATTCAGTGTCACCTGCATTTCCATATGAATTTTAGGATCAGCTTGTTGGTTTCTGCAAGAACTCAGCTGGGGTTTTTGTAAGGCCTGTGTTGACTTTATAGCTCAATTTGGGATGCATTGTACATTCTTCTCTTTTGTAACCTCTGTCTTATAAGGAGAATGGGTATAATCATAGAGGTCTCAAGAAATGTAAAATTCTTAATTATGTCTCAGAGTTTAGATAGCATATGCAATAAAATTTTCTAGCATTTCATATAATTTTTTGTTTTGTTTTTTGTCTATCTTAGAGTCATGGGGTACGTGTGAGGATTTGCTACATAAGTATATTGCATGAAGGCAAGGTTTGGGCTTCTCGTGAGCCTTCTTCCTCCCAATAGTGGACATGGCACCCAGTGAGTGGTTGTGCCCTTTATTCCCCTCCTCTTCCTCTCTCCTTTAGCAGTGCCCAGCATCTGTTGTTACTGCCCTTGTGCTCATGTGCTCACTGTTTAGTGGTTATGAATGAGAATATGCGATAATCATTTTTTTGTTTCTATGCTAGTTCACTTAGAACGATGGTCTCCAGCTGCACCAATGTTGCTCCAAAGGACATGATTTTGTTCTTCTTTATGGCTGCATAATATTCCATCGTGTATATATACCACATTTTCTTTATCCAGTCCCTTTCAATGAGCATCTGGGTTGGTTCCATGTAAAGCTCTTGTGAATAGTGCTGTAATAAACATGCATGTGCAGATGTCTTTTTGGTAGAGCAATTTATGTTCCCCTGAGCATATTCCCAGGAGGGGGATTGCTAGATCATATGAAAGCTCAGTTTTTAGTTTTTTGAGAAATTACCACACTGCTTTCCATAGAGGTTGAACTAGCTTGCATTCCCACCAACAGTATAGAAGCATTCCCTTTTCTCTGCAGCTGCACCAACACCTGATGTTTTTTGACTTTTTGATGACAGCTATCCTGACCAGTCATAATGTTGTAAAGGTTTTTTTTTTTCCTTTGCTGGAATGTTGTGCCTACAAAAAAAGAAAGAAAAGAAAAAAGAATAATTAAATACATACATACATTTTTTTTTCACATATGTAAACACAGTTGTAGATTTTTTTTTTTTTTTTTAGTTGGAGTCTCATTCTGTTGCCCAGGCTGGAGTGCAGTGGCACACTCACAGCCACCGCAGCCTCAGTCTGCTGGGCTCCGGTAATCCTTCTGCCTCAGCCTTCCAAGTAGCTAGAACTACAGGTATGTACCACCACGCCTGACTAATTTTTTGATTTATTGTAGAGATGAGATCTCATCAAGTTGCCCAGGCTGGTCTTGAACTTGTGGGCTCAGGCAGTCCTCTCACCTTGGCCTCCCAAAGTGCTGGGATTATAGGCATGAGCCACCACACCCAGCCCCACAATTGTTGATTTTATTAAGTTCAGTAATCACCTTATTAAGACTAAAGATTCTACTTGGGCTTTTCTTACCAGCTTCTGTTTTTCAGTTAGTGTTTTTGAGACTCTCGCCTTTTATCACACATACTGCATTTTTACTTTCTCGTTTTTAAATTTCTTTATAAAATAAAAAGGGAAGAATGTGTGGCTTAGTATGATGGCTCACTCCTGTAATCCTGCCACTTTGGGATCATTTAAGCTCACGAGTTCAAGGAGGATCATTTAAGCTCACGAGTTCAAGACTAGCCTGGGCAACATAGTGATATCTCATCTCTACCAAAATCATAAAAAAAGAAAATTAGCTGGGCATGGTGGTAAGACTGAGGCCAGAGAATCACTTGGGCCTACGAGTTCAAGGCTACAGTGAGCTGTGATCATGCAACAGAGTAAGACACCGATTCAAAAAAAAATAAAGAAGAATGCAATCCTGTAGTGACATAGTTGAAGACACACAAACTCCTGGAACTTTGGCCAGCCAGGCCTGCTGTTACCGTGCTGCTCACTAGCCCATGAGTCTAAACGGAAGTAGTACAGTGTTGAGGAATGAAGTGTGTCTTATAGAGAAGATGGCTTTTGGAGAGTTAGGGCTGCCATTGTCTGCGATCACAGTGCCCCAGAGCACTCCATCATCTTCACTTCGCTCTCCTACCCTCTGTCCTCTAGCAAGACACACTGGATGCAGATATCCACATAGAGACGGAGGATCAGGGCATGTATAAGTTCATGTCTTCCCAGCACCTTTTCAAGCTGCTAGACTGCCTGCAAGAGTCCCACTCATTCTCAAAGGCCTTCAACTCCAATTACGAGCAGCGGACTGTCCTTTGGCGAGCAGGTAAGACCACACAGCAGATAGGATCGGTGGCTATACTGGTCACCATGCTAAAACATTAGAATCTTTGGGAAATGCCTGAAATTTTAAACGTAGCTCGGATAATTTACCAGATATCTACATGTTTGAGGGAATAAAAGGGAAATGCTGGCTAGAAGTCATCCCAGTACCAAGAACACAGGTACGAGGTAGATGCTTAGAAAGTATTTGATGGGCCAGGCTCGGTGGCTAAGCCTGTAATCCCATGCTTGGGAGGCTGAGGTGAGTGGATTGCCAGAGTCTGTGGGTTTGAGACCTGCCCGGGCAACTTGGCGAGACCTCATCTGTACAATAAATCAAAAGTTAGCCAGGCTTGGTAGCGCGCACCTGTAGTTCCAGCTACTAGGAAGGCAGGCGGAAGGATCGCTGGAGTCCAGCAGGTTGAGGCTGCGGTGACCAGGAGCGGCCACTGCATTCCAGTCTGGGTGATAGAGTGAGATTCCAACTCAAAAAAAAAAAAATAGACCGGGTGCAGTGGCTCATGCCTATAATCCTAGCACTTTGGGAGACTGAGATGAGAGGATTGCCTGAGCCCATGGGTTCAAGACCAGCCTGGACAACTTGGCGAGACCTCATTTTTATAGTAAATCAAAAAATTAGCCAGGTGTGGTAGCACACATCTGTAGTTCCAGCTACTTGGAAGACTGAGGGAAAGGATCGCCTAAGCCCAGCAGGTTGAGGCTGGGGTGGCCGTGAGCGTGCCACTGCACTCCAGTCTAGGTGACAGAGTGAGATTCCAACTCAAAAAAAAAAAAATTAGCCAGAATTGCCTGAGCCCAGCAGGTTGAGGCTGGGGTGGCCGTGAGCGTGCTACTGCACTCCAGCCTGGGTGACAGGGTGAGACTCCAACTCAAAAAAAAAAAAAAATTAGCCACATGTGGTAGCGCACACCTATAGTTCCAGCTACTTGGAAGAGGGCTGAGGTGGAAGGATCGTAGGAGCCCAGCAGGTCAACACTGGAGTGACCATGAGTGTGCCACTGTTCTCCAACCTGAGCAACAGAGACTCCAACTCAAAAAAAAAGCATTTGATGAAAAGACAAATTTGACCGGGCTCAGTGGCTCAGCCTGTAATCCCAGCACTTTGGGAGGCTGAGGCAAGTGGATTGCCTGAGCCCATGGGTTCGAGACCACCCGGTGCAACTTGGTGAGACCTCATCTCTACAATAAACAAAAAATTAGCAGGGCATGGTAGTGTGCACCTGTAGTTCCGGCTACTTGGAAGACTGAGGCAGAAGGATCACCTGAGCCCAGCAGGTTGAGGCTGCGGTGGCCATGAGCATGCCACTGCACTCCAGCCTGGGCAATGGAGTGAGACTCCCAACTAAAAAAAAAATAGACAAATTTAAGGCTGGATACAGTGACTGAAGCCTGTAATCCCAGCACTTTAGGACGCCGAGGCAAGAGGATTGCCTGAGCTCAAGGGTTTGAGACCAGCCTAGGCAACTTGATCAGACCTCGTCTCTACAATAAATCAAAAAATTAGCTGGGCATGGTGGCGTGCACCCGTAATTCCAGCTACTTGAAAGGCTGAGGCAGAAGAATCGCCTGAGTCCAGCAGGTCAAGGCTGTGGTGGCCGTGAGCAGCATACCACTGCACTCCAGCCTGGGTGACAGAGTGAGACTCTGGCTGAAAAAAAAATAAGAAAAGACAAATTGATAGAGAGTTGAGTTGATCTAACAAGCTAAGAAACGTTACACTAAATTAAAAGTTAAATATGATACAATAAAAAGTGTGGTAGTCTAGGAGAAACAGCAAGCATTCGTACATTTTTGAGGCTCTAGAGGTTCCAAAAATAAATATACAAGTCCTGAAGGTAAATATGTATATATTGCTGGGTGTGGTGGCTCACACTTATAATCTCAGCAATTTGGGAGGCTGAGGTGAGAGAATTGCCTGAGCCCATGGGTTCGAGACCAACCTGGGCATCTTGGTGACACCTCATCTGTACAATAAGTCAAAAAATTAGCTGGGTGTGGTGGCACATGCCTGTAGTTCCAGCTACTTGGAAGGCTGTGGCAGAAGGATTGCCTGAGCCCAGTAGATCGAGGCTGTGGTGACCATGAGTGTGCCACTGCACTCCGGCCTGGGTGACAAAATGAGACTCTCACTCAGAAAAAAAAAATGTATATTTTTTTTAGGGGTTGTGGTAGGATTCTTATTATTTTGAACTTTGTACAAAAGTGGCACTTCACATTATTTTTTTATTTTTACCATTACTTTAATTTTGTCCCCAAATACCTTTTTTTTTTTTTGAGTTGGAGTCTCACTCTGTCATCCAAGCTGGAGTGCAGTGGCATGCTCACGGCCACCACAGCCTTGACCGACTGGGCTTAGCCGATCCTTCCACCTCAACCTTTCAAGTAGCTGGAATTATATATAGATGCACACTACCATGCCCACTAGTTTTTGTAATTTATTGTAGAAATGAGGTCTCACCAAGTTGCCCAGGCTGGTCTCGAACCCCTGGGTTCAGGCAGTCCTCTTGTCTCAGCCTTCCAAAGTGCTGGGATTACAGGCTGAACCACCATACCCGGCCCCCACATACCTATTTTAACCCACAATGAAAGAATGCCATTTTCTCAGTGACTTTAGAATTTTCAAGTGTTTTATGTCTTTGCTTATAATAAGGTTTTACTTGTAAGAGTAGTTTGCACATCTCTTTAGCTTATTGGTATTGCTTTTCCTTGTTTTTTGTTTTGTTTTGTTTTTTGAGTTGGAGTCTCACTCCGTCACCCAGGCTGGAGTGCAGTGGCATGCTTATGGCCACCTCAGACTTCACCTGCTGGGCTCAGATGATACTTCCGCCTCAACCTTTCAAGTAGCTGGAATTATAGGCACGTGCCACCACACCCAGCTAATTTTTTTTTTATTGTCATTGTAGAGGTGAGGTCTCACCAAGATGTTCAGGTTGATCTCAAACTCCTGGACTCAGGCAGTCCTCTCACCTCGGTAATCCTCTTACCTCAGCCTCCCAAAGTGCTAGGATTATAGGTGTGAGCCACCTTGCCTGGCCTAAGAACACATTTTTAAAAAACAAAGCAGCCGGGTGCAGTGGCTCATGCCTATAATGCCAGCACTTTGGAAGGCTGAGGTGAGAGGATGCCTGAGCCCATGGGTTTGAGACCAGCCTGGGCAACTTGGCAAGACCTCACCTCTATAATAAGTCAAAAAATTAACCGGGTGTGGTGGCACATCTGTAGTTCCAGCTACTTGGAAGGCTGAGTTGGAAGGCTTGCCTAAGCCTAGTATGTCAAAGCTGTGGTGGCTATGAGCATGGCATTGTCCTTCAGCCTGGGTGACAGAGTGAGACTCCGAATTAAAAAAAAAAAAAAAAAAAAAGAATGTGTTCTTATATGTGCTTTGTGGAGAAAAAAAAATCTTGCAACTTAGAGAAATGCTAGACCTATAACATTTGAGAAGAAACTAATTACTTCACCAGCCACTGAGCCAAGCCAGGCCATTGAGGAATTAAATGTGTCCTATGCAGAAGATGATTTGTAGAGAGTCATGACTGCCTTCTTCTGATATCAGGATTGAACTGTATTAGCTAGGCACGGTATCTCATGCATCCCAGCACTTTGGGAGGCAGAGGTGAATGAATTGCCTGAGCCCAAGGGTTCAAGACCAGCCCGGGCAACTTGAGGAGACCTTGTCTCCACAATAAGTCAAAAAGTTAGCCAGGGTTGGTGGCGTGCACCTGTAGTTCCAGATACTTGGGAGGCTGAGGCGGAAGGATCACCTGAGTCCAGCAGGTCGAAGCTTCAGTGGCCATAAGCATGCCACTGCACTCCAACCTGAATGACAGAGTGAGAGTCCAACTCAAAAAAATTAAACATGAGATTTTCAGTATTTCCTAAAGTAACTGGATTACTAGTTCCCTTAGGATTTCTCAGCATTATCTTAGAATGGTGCACTATTTAATAACTCTCTGATCTCTAGGTTTTAAGGGCAAGTCTAAACCCAATCTTCTAAAACAAGAAACCAGCAGCCTAGCCTGTTGTTTGAGGATCCTGTTTCGAATGTATGTTGATGAGAACCGCAGGGATTCCTGGGAAGAAATACAGCAGCGACTTTTAACGTAAGAAGTTTGACTTCTGATTAAATTACTGTCATCTGCAAAGTGCATCCCAACAATATTGGGTATTGAAAAAAATAGGGCTGGGTGCGGTGGCCCAAGCCTGTAATCCCAGCACTTTGAGAGGCGGAGGTGAGAGGATTGCCTGAGTCCAGGGGTTCGAGACCAGCCTGGACAACTTGGTGAGACTTCGTCTCTACAGTAAATCCAAAAATTAGCCAGGCATGGTGGTGCACTTATAGTTCTGCTACTTGGAAGGGCTGAGGCAAAAGGAGCACCTGAACCCAGCAGGTTGAGGCTGTGGTGGCCGTGAGCGTGCCACTGCGCTCCAGCCTGGGTGATGGAGTGAGACTCCAACTCAAGAAAAAAATGGGAGAGAAGTACCCACATACTATTTTCCTTTTTATTTTTTTCTTCTTTTTGATGACTCTTCCATTTTACTTTTTTTAATTCCCTGAAGAGGGCAAGGCCTCATCGGTTTCACTCATAAGTCTTCCTCAAGGCACAGAACACGGGCAGCCCTGGCCCTGGCTGGAGCCCTGTGACCTTGGGCAGGTCACTGTCCCTCTTAGACCTGTGTTGTCTTCAGAGTTGCTGTCAGCTCTAACTTCCCATTTTTTCTTTCTAAGAGGAATGTGTTAGAATCATACAGATACCAGGATGTGCCTACATCATTTATGCAGTAACGCATAGTAGGGAGATAGTGGTTCACCAGTGAGAAAGCTCCAGCCAGAAAAGTAGGTCTTGGCCACCCAGCTTCCTGGGTATAGCAAGATGCCGATGTCTGAGGCTCCTTTTACTCTTTGAGAGTTAAAAACAGTAACACACAGTGACAGCAACTGTGTGATGAGACATACACTCTCCTGTATAGCTGGTTGGTGAATACAGTGACAGGATCTTTCTGGAAAGCAGGCAGGGTTATATTCGTTATCTTGGACACAGTAATTCCACTGTTGTGGAATCTACTTCAGAAAATATTTTAGAAACAGGAGCCAGGATTCCTACACAGAATATTCATTACAAACTTGTAAGGAGAAAAAATTTAAAGCAGTTAAATTCACTGTGCATGGTGGCTCATGCCTGCAATGCCAGCACTTTGGGAGGCCAAGGCAGGAGGATTGCTTAACCTCAGAGTTTGAGACAAACCTGGACAATATTGCATGACCCTGTCTCTATAAAAAAACCAAAAATTTAGTTGGGTGTGTGACTATAGTCCTAGCTGCGAGAGGCTAGGGTGGAATGATCGCCTGAGCCCAGAAAATTGAGGCTACAGTGAGCTATGATGGTGCTACTGCATTCCAGCCTGGACCATATAGTGAGACCTCGACTCCAAAAATAAAACAGTTCAATTGTGGAATGGATAACTAAATTATGATATATATAATGGAATATTTACAGCCATTAAAAATAAAGTTTTTAAAAAATAATTTTCCTTCATGTGGAAACTTGCTCTAATACAAGAGACTTTACCAAAAAAAAGAAAGAGGCAAATGCAAAACTGTATTTGTTTGTTATTTTCAGCAATGTGGATTTTTTTGGTTTGTTTTTCAGAGACAGGGTCTCACAATGTCTCAAACTCCTGAGCTCAAGCAGTCCTCCCACCTCAGCCTCTTGGGTAGCTAGGGAAAAACTCTAGGGAAAAAATCTGGAAGGAAATATGCTGAACTATTGTCATGTGTCCATTAGAATTATGTATTTTCATCTTATGATTTTTTTTCTCCTTTATAATTTTATATGCTTACTAGTTGTCTTACAATAGGAATATATAACAAGTCATAAACTTTAAACTAATTTAATTAGTTAATTAAAAGGACACCAGTAGGCCGGGCGTGGTGGCTCATGTCTATAATCCCAGCAATTTGGGAGTCCGAGGTGAGAGGATTGCCTGAGCCCATAGGTTTGAGACCAGACTGGGCAACTTGGTGAGACCTCATCCCTACAATAAATCAGAAAGTTAGCTGGGCATGGTGGCGCACACCTGTAGTTCTAGCCACTTGGAAGGCTGAGGCAGAAGGATCACCGGGGCCCTGCAGGTCAAGGCTGTGGTGGCTATGAGCATGGCACTACACTCCAGCCTGGGTGACAGTGAGACTCCAACTCAAAAAAAAAGGGACACCAGTGACTCATTTCAACTTAAATCTTAAATCCAAGAGAATTACTTACCTAGTCTCAAAAAGTTTCTCTAAGCCAAGTGCAATGGCTCCCACCTGTAATCCCAGCACTTTGGGAGGTGGAGGTGAGAGGATTGCCTGAGCCCAGAGGTTCAAGACCAGCCTGGGCAACTTGGTGAGACCTTGTCTCTACAATAAATTAAAAAATGAACCGGGTGTGGTGGTGCACCTCTGTAGCTCCAGCTACTTTGAAGGCTGAGGCAGAAGGATTGCCTGAGTTCAGCAGGTCAGGGCTGTAGTGGCCATGAGTGTGTCACTGCACTCTAGCCTGGATGACAGCGAGACTCCGACTCAACAAAAATAAAAATAAAAATAAAATTTCTCTAAAGGAAATACATAAATGTCAAGTTTTGAAGCATAACATGTTTTTTTTAAAAGGAATTATGTGATTGTGAGGCAAGAAAGAAAGTTACATCATTATGAATATAAGTTTTTTGTGTGCTTATTATGCTGCAGACATTGATTCAGCCCAACCTTAGCCACATGCCAGGTCTGAGCTAAGTTATCATTTAACATATCTATCTCATGTAATTCTCACAACAACCTCTGAGTTTGGACAATTACTTCTCTCTATTTTACAGCTAAAGAACCTGAGGCTCAGTAATTTTTCCAAGTTAGCACAGAGTGGATGGTCACTAATTACTCATTGCAGGAATAAGTAGTTCTCCCCCAAATGTGAGATGTTAATCAGTTGTTTAATCTGCCTCCTCCCTCTCTAATTCTAGTGTGTGCAGTGAAGCTCTTGCCTATTTCATCACGGTGAATTCAGAAAGCCATCGAGAGGCCTGGACAAGTCTCTTGTTGTTACTTCTAACTAAAACCCTCAAAATAAACGACGAAAAGGTATAAACAAGTAAACTTTGTAGTCTCCTTTAGGACATAGGTTTGGGTTGACTTCTCACTCAGAGTTGGAAGTGGCTCTTTTCTCAGTTCTCCCAAAGATGGTTTCATGACTAGCAGCAGTCTAGATGCGTTGAAGAGAAGCTAATTCATTACAGACAATGGATGCCTTAGGATATTAGGGCTTTTTCTTTATCAGTTGAGACACGCTGAAGTTAAAATCACACATGTGCTGTTAGAAACATATGGTGATTTTTAATGTGGGAAGAGAGGATTAAGATTGTGAAGCAGGCTAGGCACAGTGGCTCAAGCCTGTAATCCCTGCACTTTGGGAGACCGAGGTGTGGGGATTGCCTGAGCCACAGGTTTGAGAACAGCCTGGGCAACATGGCGAGACCTCATCTCTACACTAAATTAAAAAATTAGCCGGGCACAGTAGCATACGCCTATAGTTCCAGCTACTCGGAAGGATGAGGCAGAAGGATCACTGGAGCCCAGCAGGTTGACACTCGGGTGGCTGTGTGCGCCACTGCACTCCAGCCTGGGTGATGGAGTGAGACTCCAACTCAAAAAAAAAAACCATTTTGTCTGGGCTCAGTGGCTTAGCCTGTAATCCCAATACTTTGGGAGGCTGAGGTAAGTGGATTGCCTGAGCCCCGCGGGTTCAAGATCAGCTTGGGCAACTTGGCGAGAACGCATCTCTACAATTAAAAAAAAAAAAGTTTAGCCAGACGTGGTAGCATGCACCTGTAGTTCCAGCTACTTGGAAGACTGAGGCGGAAGAATCACCAGAACCCAGCAGGTCGACGTTGGGGTGGTGGTGAGCATGCCATGGCACTCCATCCAGCCTGGGCAACGCAGTGAGACTCCAAATCAAAAAGAAAAAAGATTGTGAAGCACTGGTTTAGAAGTAGGAACTTACTTTATAAAATTAAAGAGCTGGTCGGGCACGGTAGCTCACGCCTATAATCCAAACACTTTGGGAGACTGAGGCAAGAGGATTGCCTGAGCCCACAGGTTCAAGATCAGCCTAGGCAACTTGGTGAGACCTCTCTTCTACAATAAATCAGAAAATTAGCCGGGCATTTTGGTGCATCTGTAGTTCCTGCTACTTGGAAGTCTGAGGCAGAAGGTTTGCCTAAGCCCAGCAGATCGAGGCTGCTGGTGACCCTGAGCATGCCACTGCCCTCCAGCCTGGGTGACAGAGTGAACCTCCAACTCAAAAAAAGAAAAAAATTAAAGAACTATTGACTTTTAGTAGCAAAGTATCCAAATATAATTAAAAGTAGTTAAATATAATTAATTAAAAGATGTTTTCATTTGCAAGGTTTTTTTGCATCAACTTTTTTTTTTTTTTTTTTTGAGTTGAGTCTCACTCTGTTGCCCACTGCAGCCTTGACCTGCTGGGTTCAGGTGATTCTTCCACCTCAGCCTTCTAAGGAGCTGGAACCACAGGCATGCGCCACCATGCCTGTCTAATTTTTTGATTTATTGTAGAGATGAGGTCTTGACAAGCTGCCCAGTCTGGTCTCGAACCTGTGGGCTTAGGCAGTCCTCTCACCTCGGCCTCCCAAAGTGCTGGGATTATAGACATGAGCCACCACGCCTGGCACATCAACTTTTTAATAGTAAGAAAAAGCAACAACATTGTAAGACATTCAGGGGGAGAAGAACACTTTTGAAAAACTGGTGGGACAAAAAAGGTAGTTCCATGTTTAACCTTATTTCTCTGCTTCTCTCCCACCTCAAGTTCAAAGCACATGCTTCAATGTACTACCCTTACTTGTGTGAAATTATGCAGTTTGACCTGATCCCTGAGCTCCGAGCAGTCCTGCGGAAGTTCTTCCTACGGATTGGTGTTGTGTATAAGATATGGATTCCAGAAGAGCCATCCCAGGCACCCACAACACTGTCACCAGTGTGGTAGCCCTTGCCCCTGTGGGCCACTGCTGCAGCTCTGCAGAACATTCATCCTTCCATCTCTGACTGCCATATCTTTTGAAGGTTCACAGGAACAAGGAGCCAGCATCTTGGATCTCTGCCTGGAAAAGGGTGGCCTCACTGGCTCCATCACAGTTCCTGTTGAAGGCTTGTGGTATTAAACTGTTGCATACCCAGTTAACACAGTAGGTAGGGAGTTCACTTCATCTCTGTCATTCCATTTTACTGATTAGTCTTTCAAATCTGTCACTGCAAATGCCATCATTTTCTAGCAGAGTCCCTTGATTGACTGTAAATGTTTGTCAGAAGAAGTCAACTCTCCTTGAAAATATTGAACATAGCTGTATAGGTTCATGATTATTAGAGAGTACGTTAATAAAATTCTTGTAACGGCTAACTGCCACCCAAAATATGCTGGGATTTTTTGTTGTTTGAGTGTGTTAGAGAAGTTTGAGTGTTTTTGTCAGTTATGAGTCACCCTATAGTTAGATTAGTTTGGGGAAAGGAAGGGATTAAAGAAGGGGTTTTTTTGTGTGTTTTGTTTATGCCTGAGTGATTTTTAAAGTATTTTACAAAAAAATATTGAAGATTTGATTGAAGGCGGAGTTTAGTGATTAAGTTAGAATTAAGAACTTGTGAGATTAAAAAAAAAAGTAAATGGTAGTGCCTCATGGATCTCCCTGTTTTAGTAACTTGGGGAGAAAAAGTCTATAGGAAAAGATAAACAATGTAATGATTAACCTTCCTTGAAGTATTTGTGGATGAGTGTTAAAAACACACTGTCCTTCACACACACTCTGAAATCTAATATATGAAGTAATGATGAAGTAGCAGTTTAACCAGAGTTCATTTATCTTTGAGTAAACCTTTTTGCTTTTTCCTCAGAAGAGTGAGTGTACTGATGGTTAGTACCAGTGCTTTGCACAGACCCCATTAAAGGGCCCTCCAGAGCCAGACAATAACTGTGTGAGAAGCCACTCCTATGAACCTCCTCATTCAGATGTCATGGGAGCGACCAGCACAGCTGAACTGTGACAATGGCAGGAGGTGGCACGTGCCCAGCACTTCTGTTAATCTGAGTCTGGGAGCTGCATTCTTTGGCAAGGTTAGGTTCTGAGGTCCTTGTGTTAATGATAGTGCAATACTCTTGCCTGCAGTAGAGCTGATTTTGATGCAGTGTGTGTGTAAGCGGACAGCATGTGAGTGTGGCCCGAAGCCTGCAGGCAGTATCTTTGGATGTAAGTCCATGAGAAAGAGAACACACACTTTATCCTCTGCCCTCATTCACCGCTCGCTGGAGCAGCTCTGAGCATTAGAAAAAGTGTTACACGGAGTGACGAAAACATTCAGACTTCTACCTACACGCTTTAGTCCTGTAAATTGGGTTGTATTGATGTCAACTCTGGTGCCTTAGAAGTTTGTAGTTTGGGACGCTACCTGTAAAATCAGATTTTTTTTTCTTTCCAGAGGAGGATTTCTGGTGCTTTTACTAAGAGACCGATTTCGTCAGTTTTTCATTTTGTTTTGTTTTAACAACCTTGAGAAATGTTTGGTTTTAACCTCTTGTCTACTTATTTCTTTCCCAAAAAGTGTTTTTAATTTCTCTACCAAAGAATAAAAGCGGGTTTAGGTTTTTACATTTTTTACATACATGAGGAAAGAGGAGCTATATAATTTAGCAGGAAAGGACTATGGGAGAATATTTTACTGTGAATGGAAAATGTGAGCACATTCGACTTGCTTGTCCTGGAATCCATTCCATCATTATACTGTGCCATGAAACCCACATTCCCTGGTGTCTGTCACAACCTCAACAAGTCAATCATTTCTACTGATATTTGTGCTGAAGGTATAAAAGGAAGGGGACACACTTTTATTTATTAAGCATATCTTGCATACAGCTGTGTCCCTGATTGGTGATTTTTCCTTTCCTTCCAAGGTTCCCATATGGCATTTTCTTCATCAAATATGACTCCAAGACTTTTCTAGTATATTCCTGCCATGTCTTTAATTTTTGCCTCTTGCAGGGTAGGAAATGTGTCAGTGCACATTTTTATGACTGCTGAAACATTCAGGCTTGGATTTATCAACTTTGTCTTTTAAAAGATTTAATTTTCTGAATGAGGCATTTGAATTGAACCAGCAATGGACTTTTTTAAAAACTAGATGTAAAACCATTCAGGATTATTTTTCTTTTCAATGAGCAGTGACAGAGGAAATCCCTTACCTCCAGTAATAAGCCATTCAGCCTAAATTATTTTTGAGAATAAATCAGTTATTTTATGTGGCTTATGTCACTCAAACATGAGTGAAAAGGGTGTGTGTGACTCGGCAACACTGAGCCAGGACACCATTTCTTAACCAAGTCTGGAAGAGAGTGAAGCATTTTCCAAGGCCTTATTTCTTTTTCTGAATGCTTTAAGTGTTGATTATATGTGCTGGGTCTCCAGAGAAGTTTTTATTTGTTACAGTACTGCTGTGTTGAGCAATTTGTTTTTCTTCATTATCTATTAGAGAAATCACCAGCTTTGGCATCTTAACAACAAACTGGATGGACAATATTATTTCTGATGTGCATCTTTAGAGTCAAGTACACCTTTCCTTGTACTCCTCACGTACAACCAAAGAACGTACATTATGACATTGTATAACAATAGCTGAACATCCGTTTTCCTCTGACAGGTGACTTTTATATAAAATGCAAAAAAACCCTAAACTTTTTTTGTCCTTTTGTGATTATGGCTATACATTTAGTAGTCTTTACAGTTACTAAAGGAACCTGCTGACAAGTACAAGTTTGACCATCTCATTCAAATGTTTGTTGTTATGATGCAGGTGGATATTGGTTTCAGTAGAAGCTGGATCCTTGATACTGCATTTTCCGAATTGTTTTAATATTTGTGTTAAAGTAAACATAGCTTGAACCCACATGAAATCCTGGAGTTGTGTTATCAACAGCTTTGCAGTTTGGGAAACAAAGTAACCAAAGCTGAATTTTCTAAAGAATGGCTATATCTGGAAATCCTTGCTCTCAAAAAAAGAAAGAAAGAAAGAAAAAAACACTCTATTAAAGGTGTAATTTTTCTCAGTGTTCTAATTTTTTAAAAATTTTATCTGCATATTTGCATCAAATACTTCTTTTTGTGCAAAATGTATGTTTTACTTCCCTAAAATGCCTAAAAGTTAGTTAATAGTTACTTTGGTTTAATCTATACACAATGATTAAGTGCATTTAATATTGGTAACTTAATGAAAAGCATTCCTTGCCCAATGGATGTATACATTTTTGAAAGAATAAGCAGAATTATATAATATGAAATGCTATGTAAAGTTTTCTATGTAAAAATATTATGTATAATACTGTTATAATATCCCATGCTTTGATCAAGTGGTAAATCAATAAAGTTTTAAAAAGTATGGTTGTTTTTAATGTAATTTTTAAAAATATGTATATGTATATATATATTTTTTTGAGTTGGGGGTCTTACTCTGTCACCCAGGCTGGAGTGCAGTAGCATACCCATGGCCAACCAGGGTCGACTTGCTGGGCTCAGGTGATCCTTCCACCTCAGCCTTCCAAGTAATGGAAACTACAGGCGTACGCTACCACACCCAGCTAATTTTTTATTTGTTGTAGAGACGAGGTCTCACCAGGTTGCCCAGGCTGATCTTGAACCCACGGACTCAGGCAATCCTCTCACTTTGGCCTCTTTTAAAGTGCTGGGATAGCATTTAGGCTGAGCCACCGAGCCCAGCCTAAAATGTTTATATTAAGTCTTAGTTTCAGGTTAGTTCGAGTTTGTTCTTTTTTTAAAAAATCATTTTTTTTATTCAGAGTCTCAGTCTGTTGCCCAGGCTAGAGTGGTATGGCATACTCATGGCCACCACAGCTTAGACTTTCTGGGCTCAGATGATCCGACTGCCTCAGCTTCTAAGTAGCTGAAACTAAGTGTGTGCCACCCACGCCCAGTTAATTTTTCTTGATTTCTTGTAGGGACGAGGTCTCACCACGTTGCCCAGGCTGGTCTTGAACCCGTGGGCTCAGGCAGTCTTCCCACCTCGGCCTCCGAAAGTGCTGGGATTATAGGCGTGAGCCACTGTGTCTGGCCTAGTTTGTTCTTATGGCAAGGATAAGCTTGTAGCTCTCAAATGGTGGTCAAATTTGGCTTCTGTATTAAATACAATTATTAATGGGAGAATATTAATTGTGGATCTTAATTTTTGTAAGTGAAGTCTCCCCAGTCAAAGGGGGAAAAATTCAGTCATGAGAAGGTTCTTATATATCTCTTGAATCTACTTAGCTTAATTAATTAATTTGACCAGTGGTTGGTTCACAAGAGGACGGAAATGTTCTCATTGGCATTGAGGGCAAGATTCCAGAGGAAGACAGGCAGGGGAACCAACTGGGCACTGAGTGGGTGGGAGCAAGTCTAAGGTTGACACAGGCGCTCACAAATCTAGGCTTGGATTTACTGCCTCTGAGTTCAAAATACAATCTTTCTGAAATATTCTGAAGTTGTAAACCATTTTGTACTTTATCCTACTGCTGGAACTGACTTTTTAATTAAGTCACTGGAGTAAAACTGCTCATCTCTGTAGTACTAAATTTCAGGTACTCCCAGCAAAGAACAAACAGCCCTTTCTTTGGGAAAATATTTCCAGAGAGTCTTTCTTCTGAGCAAGCAGTGCCTGAGTTTTCTCTAGAGCAGTGCTTTTCAACCTGCTGGTTTTCAGTTCTGCTGCCAGGGAGTGGCTGGGACACTTGGCAGCGCCTGGAGACGTTTTCAATTTTCACAACTGGGGGATGGAGGGAGGCCAGAGACACCTGCTGAACAGAATCACAACAAGGAATCACTTATCCCTAAACATCAGTGGTATCAAGGCTGAGAAACCCTGAATTAAAGTGACTTCCATAAGAAGTCCTCCAGCATGATGGTTTAGGGCCCCAAAGTCAATCTGTGGCAGATACTTTAAGCTTTCTTTGGCCTTCCTATTTAAAAAAAATTGGCCAAGCGCAATGGCTCATACCTATAATCCCAGCACTTTGGGAGGCTGAGGTGAGAGGATTGCCCGAGTCCACCTTTTCAAGACTAACCTCAAGGGCAACTTGATGAGACCTCATCTCCACCATAAATCAAGAAAAATTAGCTGGGCATGGCACACGTCTGTAGTTCTAGTTACTTGAAAGACTGAGACGGAAGGATCGCCTGAGCCCAGCAGGTTGAGGCTGTGGTGGTCCATGGGCGTGCCAATGCCCTCCAGCCTGGGTGACAAAGTGAGACTCCTACTAAAAAATAAAAAAAATGTTAAAAAAATTCACCTGCTGCTTTCCTATTTTATTTTATTTTATTTTTGAGTTGGATCTCACTCTGTCTACCTGGCTGGAGTGCAGCGACACACTCACAGCCACCAGTCTCCACCTGCTGGGCTCAGGTTATATTTCTGCCTCAACCTTCCAAGTAGCTGAAACTACAGGTACACAGCACCACACCTGGCTAATTTTTTGTGTGTGTGCTTACTCATTTTATGAAGAAAGTGCTAGGAGGAAGGGCCAACCCATCCGTGTTTAAGGTACCTCTTATGAGCATTTTGAAGAGTAAGTTCAGACTTGTACTGCACTTGTACCCTGCCAACACACTGAAAACATGTTTTAGGCAAAAGTACATTTTCTTTTTTCAGAGGACTAGAGTGGTTCCCTGGAGTTTTTGTAACCCTGTAGAGTATGCCTGTTTCTAGTTTTAAAAATCTACTAAATTGGCTAGGTGTGGTGGCTTACACCTGTAATCCCAGCACTCTGGGAGGCTGAGGCAGGAGGATAGTTTGAGCTTAGGAGTTAGAGACCAGCCTAGGCAACATAGTGAGACCTCGTCTCTATAAAAAATTAAAAATTATCCAGGCATGGTGGCATGCACCAGCTACTCGGGAAGAGGCTTATTATTATCTTATTTACAGCTGTATTCTCAGCACCTAACACATAGTAGCTGCTCAGATATTTGTTGTGTGCTGAATGAAATGCCATTATGTAAACAGGTAAAGTCCATTGAGAAAGATACATTAAAGACAATGGTGAAAAAGATGTTATTTCTACCATTGCAGCAATAGTACAGGCAATCATCGTAATCATTCTAATCTGCTTTCCCGGAAGAAACACTTCCCTGTAGTCCTGGGGAGAATGAGCCAGATGACTTTACCATTTTCTGTCTCTGAGAGGTAATATGTCTAGCATCTCTACCAGTTTCTGCAGGAGGCGGAAGAATCAGTCAGGCCCAGCAGTTCAGGGCTGCAGTTGCATCTTGATCGTGCCACTGCCCTCCAGCCTTGGTGACAGAGTGAGGCCCTGACTCAAAAACCAAAAAGAATCCAGGGCGGTGGCTCACGCCAGTAATCCCAGCACTTTGCAAAGCGGCAAGAGGACTGCCTGAGCCCATAGGTTCGAGATGAACCTAGGCAACTTGACAAAACTTCATCTCTACAATAAATAAATAAAAATTAGCCAGGCATGGTAGTGCACGTCTGTATTTCCAGCTTCTTGGAAGGCTGAGGCAGAAGGATCACCTGAGCCCAGCAGCTCGAGGCTGCGGTGGCCGTGATTGTGCCACAGCACTGCGGTCTGGGCGACTGAGTGAGACTCCGACTCAAAAGAAAAAAAAAGATATCTAAATCTAAGTTGTCCTTGGGCTGTGTTGGGAGCCAGCCTTGGAGGTCCACATGATTGACAGGGTCCCGGTGGGCCGAAGACCCCGGGCCACAGGGCGAGCCCGGGAAGCTGAGGCCCTTCTGTCTTCCACCTTTGCTGTTTGATACGGCTGAAGAAATTCTGTGCAGTCGTGGAAGAAGAAAATGGCATGTTTATGTGAAGTACTCACACCTAACCTGAGAATGTCATGGTTCATTTTCCCATTTTCCCACTATGCCGCTTGGCCTTTTCTAACATATGCAAGGGTTAAACTCTGAAGCACATCAAGAATGCTTTCTTTCACTTGGTTATAAGTTACTAGATATTGCTTGAGTAAAATATAAGTATATTCACTCCTTATTTGATTTAGAATTACGCAGCTTAGTGTTCAGACATAAGGTTTTTTAGAAGTACAGGTTTATGGTAAGTTCATTATGAGCTCATTATAAGTTCTAACACTTATCTAGGAGTTACGTAGGTGATTTATAACACTGTCTTCACAGACTTAGGATAAAGATTAATCGTTAAGGTTTTTACTTAATTCTATAGTTAAATTTTAAGTAAACGTTTATAGAGTGGGTTTTCACTGAATTCATAATATAGTAATTAGATACTTTTATGATAATTAACTAAATACAGAAAGCAACCTTGGGGGCCTGGGAAATGTCATTAAAAGCTTTTTTTGAGTTTTCTTTAGAAATAAACACTGCAGGATAAGAGAAAAGTAACGAAGACACCTGGACAAGAAAGGCGATTACAAAAGCTTTGAAGGTTGTAAAGACCAAAAGAGAAGAACTGCTACATGAAGGACCGTGCACCTGGGAACTTTCTTGAAGCACTTCAAGGACTGTAATTTGGGACTCTTTTGAAGAGAGTTCCTGGCAGTGG
>NW_007249738.1:599014-611463 GCF_000164805.1 Carlito syrichta
ACAAGGTTTTACTTTGTGTCATTAATTAAGTTTTAGTGCTATAGTTTAGTGTTTTATAGCTACTTTGAAGATGTTTTAAGTTCATAAGTTTAAGTTCACACAATGATAAAATTGGTGCCTCAAAGATAATAATTGCTCCACTGCCTATCTTAAGACAAAGATGTTTTCCAGGAGGTTGCCAAGCATAAGGGAAAACAGCCAAACCACCATATCCTAAACTTAAAAACTCATTGGCAATTATGCAACCATAATAATTTTAGTTGTGTTAGTTTTATTTCATTATGTTTAGTTCACTTCATATGTTTATTCAGAGTAAAGATTAGTGTATGTATTTTCACAGTAAGTGACTTTCATAGTTATTCTTTAAATGCTAGCCACTGTTGTTTGGTCAAGTTAATGGGCTTCATATTCCTACTATCACTAGGTACAGGGCTGATTGTGTCATATCTTAGGAGTATGTAATGAAGTAAATGCAAATACATGCTGTCAGCAAAGTAGGAAGAGGAGAAGGGATGGGACACAAAATTCTGGCAAAAGAAATGTTAGGGGTTTTGTGTGTGTGTGTGTGTGTGTGTGTGTATTTTTTAAGTCTCAGTCTCATTCTGTTGCCCAGGCTGGAATGCAGTAACATGCTCTTGGCCACTGCTGCCTTGACCTACTGGGCTCAGGCGATCCTTCCACCTCAGCCTTTCAAGTAGCTGGAACTACAGGTGTGCGCCACCACACCCAACTAATTTTTTTATTTATGTAGAGACGAGGCCTTGCTAAATTTCCCAGACTGGTCTCAAATCCATGGGCTCAAGCAGTCCTCTCACCTCCACTTCCCAAAGTGCTGGAATTACAGGCATGAGTCACCATGCCCGGCTAGTATTTTTGTAAATGCTTATTTCCAGACACAAGCCGACCTCATCTGGTGTTGTTCTGAAAACTGAGCCATTGAGGATATTTTATATACAATTAAGTTTTCCTGCTTCCTAGAGGTTGCCAATTTTTGCTTAAAGCTCCTGCAATCTTTGTTAACCTAATTCAGATTTGCTACACAAATTTAGCTTGAAATATGCTTGTGTTCTAATAAATTTCTTATCATGAGTAAATTGAAGCTTAAATAAAGGTATGATGTTCTTCTCCAGAGTGCTGAAGGATTCTGAAAAACAGACAAGAACAGTACTGTTCCATAGGAGAGGCCATGGTACAAATCATGGAAGCTGGCAGGAGGACGAACTCTGTGCAGAAGAGTTTTGTGCTTTCTGCCCTTTGAGGAATTAGCAATAAGCAAACTTGTGACTTTTTTTTTTTTTTTTGAGTTGGAGTTCCACTCTGTTGCCCAGGATGGAGTGCAGTGGCACACTCCCAGCCACCACAGCCTTGACCTGCTAGGCTCAGACGACGCTTCCACCTCAGCCTTCCAAGTAGCCAGAACTACAGGCGGCACTACTATGCTCAGCTAATTTTTTGATTTTTTGTAGAGACGAGGTTTCACGAAGTTGCCCGGGCTGGTCTCGAACTCCCGGGCTCAGGAATCCTCTCGCCCCGGCCTTCCAAAGTGCTGGGATTACAGGTGTGAGCCGCTGGGCCGGACTGAAAAACATAAATAATTTTTATAAAGCAGCCGGGTGCCAGGTGCGGCAATTCAGCCCGGTCGATGCTGGGATAGCTGTGAGCTTGCCACCGCACTCCAGCTGTGTGACGGAGTGAGACTCCAACTCAGAAAAAATAAAATAAATAAAATATAAAATTGAGCCGGACGCGGTGGCTCAGGCTTGTAATCCCAGCACTTTGGGAGGCCGAGGTGAGAGGATTGCCTGAGCCTAGGGGTTCGAGACCAGCCTGAGCAACTTGGCGAGACCTCGTCTCTACAATAAATCAAACCATTAGCGGGCCACGGTGGCACGTGCCTGCGGTTCCAGCTCCTTGGAAGGCTGAGGCGGAAGGATCGCCTGAGCCAGCCGTGAACGTGCCACGGCACACTCACTGCGCTGGGCGACAGAGTGAGCCTCCGACTCAAAAAAAACAAAAAAGTAGACGCTTCATGAGGGGCAGGAAGTTCTCTCCTGCGTGAGACGCTATGCACGCACGACTTTGGACAGTTCGCCATATAAGACCTACTATGTGCCAGGCCCTGACATCAAAAGAGGTCACGGACCACCAGCCACTCGCTGAATCCGCGTTCTTCTCGGGAAAAGGAGGACCCAGAAGCCAGCCGGAAGGGTCCGACCCAAAGGGCATTGTCACCTGTGACGTCAGCGCAAAAACAGAGCGGGGTCCCAATTGGCCCTCCGAGCGCGGGTGGGACCGGAATCTCCCCGGCCCCGCCCCCTTCCTCTGCCCCGCTCGCGCATGCGCTCGGGCTGCAGCCTTGCTGCCGCGCCATTTTGCCGGGGTTTGAATGTGAGGCGGAGCGGCGGCAGGAGCGGCTAGTGCCGGCTACAGTCCGCAGCTGCGATTCCCTCTTCAGTTCCCGTGTCCCTGCGAGGTGAGGAGCGGGGCGTGCACGGCCTATCAGGGTGGCTCTTGGGGCCCCCCTGAGGCAGGGATGAGGCGCTCCCGGCACTTCCGAGCGCTGGGAAGCGAGAACCGCGCCGCTGGGCGAGAGCGGAATGTGGGCCTGTCCCTCCGGCGGGGCGCCCGGATCGGGCCTTCGCCTTCCCGGACGGGCCTCACTTCACCCCGCGGCGGCCTGGGTCACCTGCCCAGGCTCGGCGGCCGCGGGGCCTGAGAGGGGCGAGGGCGGCGGAGGCGCGGCCTAACACGAGCCTTCCGAGTGCCCGCCCCTTCCCCTCCAGCGCTGCGCTGATTGGCTGCGCGCCCGCCTTTTCGCTCGGAAAGGCCGCTGCTCATTGGTCGCGCCTGCGTGTCCGTTCTCGGCGCCCAGGGCCGCCCGCAGCGTGAGCAGAGCGTGCGGCGGCGAGGCCTGTCCCGCCCGGGCTCGGGGTGCGTGGGGCCGCCCGGGGGCTGGGGGCTGGCGGCCGCCGGCGATTGCCCTTGTCTTCTGACACTAGCGAAGCCCCTGAACTCATCCTCTATCCCCTTTGTGCTTCTGTCTCCCCGATTGTAAAATGTTCATCGCGATCTCATTTGGCTGAATTTTTTTAGAGACGGGGGTGATCTCGAACACCGGGCTTCTCACCTCGGTCTCCCAATCCTCTCATCTCGGTCTCCCAATGCCGTGAATCGTTCGTGTGGATTAAATTCTGGTTCACGTACCTGTATCATAATAAATGCCCAGTAACGTGGGATGGGGGTGTCCCCATTTGGGGGGAAACGCTGTGCTGTGGTGATTCGGAGCATGGGTTTTGGAATTAGATCTCTGGGATGTACTCTAACTCTCTAGGAGTGTAACTTAGGGCTGGTCAGTTTATCTCCCCGAGCCTCCGATTCCTTAGCTGTAAAATGAGGTTAATAAGGCCTATAATCCCAGCACTTTGGGAGGCTGAGGTGAGAGGATCGAGGCTGTGGTGCCCGTTGAGTGGGCCACTGCATTCCAGCCTGGGCAACAGAGTGAGATTCCAACTCAAAAAAGAAAAATAGATTTTTTTTTTCTTTTTTGGGGAGTCTGAGTCTTACTCTGTCGCCCAGGCTGGAATGTAGTGGTATGATCACTACAATCGGCTCATGGCAGCCTCGACTTCCTGGGCGCAGGCGATCCTTCCACTCCAGCCTCCTGTGTAGTTGGGACTATAGACATGTACCACCACACCTGGCTAATTTTTTTTTTTTTTTAATTTTTTTGGTATAGACGGGTATCACTATGATGCTCTGGCTGGTCTCCAATACCTGGGCTCAAGCAGTCCTCCCACCTTGGCATCTTTTTTTTTTTTCTTTTTTTGAGTTGGAGACTCACTCTGTCGCCCAGTCTCTACCCACTGGGCTCAGGTGATTCTTTTCCCTCAGGCTCCCAAATAGCTGGAACTACAGGGACATGCCACCACGTCCAGCTAATTTTTTGACTTATTATACAGACAAGGTCTTGCCAAGTTGCCCAGGCTGGTCGCAAACCCCCGGACTCAGGCAGTCTTCTCTCCTTTGCCTCCCAAAGTGTTAGGATTATAGGTATGAGCCAACATGCCCGGTTCTGCCTTGGTATTGTAAGGTGCTAGGGTTACAGGAGTGAGCCACCCACCGTACCTGGCCTAGCATCCATGCAGTATTTTAACTTTCAGAGATTTAAAACATGCAAATTTATGTAACCTTTCACTTTGTTTTTGAGTTGAGTTTCACTTTGTTGTTGCCCAGGCTGGGGTGCAGTGGCACATTTACGGCCTTCGCAACTTAAACCTGCTGGGTTCAGGTGATCCTTCCACCTCAGCCTCACTACATACGTATACCACGACACCTGGCTCGTTATGATTTATTGTAGAGACATGGTCTCACCAAGTTGCCCAGGTCTCAGGCAGAGACACCACACCCAGCCCACTTTGTTTTTCTTTTTTCTTTTTTTTTCAGTCAGAGTCTCTGTCCTAGTCTGGAGGGCAGTGGCACTTTACTTTTTTAACTTAAAAATAATCCAGGCCAGACAAGGTGACTCATGCCTATAATCCCAGCATTTTGGGAGGCCGAGGTGAGAGAATCACCTGAGCCCACGGGTTCAAGACCAGCCTGGGCAACTTGGTGAGATCCCATCTCTACAATAAATCAAAAAATTAGCGGGGTGTGGTGGCATGTGCCAGTCGTTGTAGCTACTTGGAAGGCGGAGGCGGAAGGATTGCCTGAGCCAGCAGGTCGAGGCTGTGGTGTCCGTGAGTGTTCCATTGCCCTCCAGCCTGGGTGACAGAGTAAGACTCCTACTCAAAAAAAAAAATAATAATCCTACCCTAGCACCTCAACTCTGTCATTTTAGGTTTCACTTTATTGTGTGGTTTTAGAATCAGCTGCTTTCACCTTTCTGTTTGTCATAGTCAATTTACTAGAATAAATATGAAGAATGATAATGCTTTTGATGAAGAAAATAAATTAAAGATATCTAGCCCTTTTTTTTGTTTTTGTTTTTGAGTTGGAGTCTCACTGTTGCCCGGGTTGGAGTGCAGTGGCATGCTCACAGCCACCGCAACCTCATCCTGCTAGGTTCAGGTGATTCTTCCACCTCAGCCTTCCAAGTAGCTGGAACTACAAGCATGTGCCACCATGACCATGCTAATGTTTCCTGATGTATTGGTCTTGAACCCGTGGGCTCAGGCAGTGCTCTTACCTCAGCCTCCCAAAGTGCCACTGTACCTGGCACCCCGCCCAGCTCTAGCTTTTTAAAATAGTACAATTATGTAGTACTTACTCATCTCTTTTGTATGTCTCTAGGGAGATAGTAGTGAACAAAACATGAAGTCCCTAAATCTCATGGAGCTTGTGATGTAGTGGAGAGAGAAGCACAGTAAATAAGAGAAATTAACATGCCTGATAACATTTAATTTGAAAGTAGAGTAGAGTAAGGGGATGGAGAGTGAGTGAGGTCAGTGCTCTTTTAGATAGGATGATCCGTGAAGGCATCTCTGGAAAGGGATGACATTTGCAGCGGCCTGAATGAAGTGGGCAGTGAGCCATGTACTTTCCAGGGACAGAGCTGTCCAGGCAGAGAGAACTGTAAGTACAGAGCCCTGACATGTATGACCAAGTAATACAGGGCAAACCTCAAAATTCACTTCTTTCTTGAAGTACAAATGAACAAAAAATTAATTATGGCAGATAAGTTGATCATTTGTTCATGTGACAGATGTAATGGACTTCTGTTTTTTTTTTTTTTTTTTTGAGTTGGAGTCTCACTCTGTCTTCCAGGCTGGAGTGCAGTGGCACGTTCACAGTCACTGCCGCCTCGACCTGCTGGGCTCAGGCAATCCTTTTGCCTTAGCTCCCAAAGTGGTGGGATTACAACCCCCTAGTTTCTAACATGCTGCCTTGCATGAATCCCCAAAAATAGAATAAATTTGTATGTGACAGAGAAAGGCCAGTTTTTTCATAACTTAGATACACTGATACAAATGATTTTGCTTAGCAATAGCAAAGTTTCATGATTTCATAACAGATTCAGCATTTCAGCCCCAAAAATGAATGGGAAAATGAATTGACTAAATCACTTCGTTCCAAAGTGTGTTTCATTGAAAAGGGGAAACTTTGGGTTAAACATGTAAACTGGTAACTTTGCAAATTCCTAAAGCTTTCAAAGTGCTTTGTATTGTGAATCTCCAAAATGGGGCAGGCTATAATGTGTTGCATTTCTTTTTTTTCTTTTTTTTTTTTTTTTTAATTTGGAATCTCACTCTGTGGCCCAGGCTGGAGCACAGTGGCCTGCTCACAGCTACCGCAGCCTCGACCTGCTGGGGTCAGATTATCCTTCCACCTCAGCCTTTCAAGTAGCCTGAACTACAGGCATTTGCTACCATGCCCGGCTGATTTATTTATCGTAGAGATGAGGTCTCACCAAGTTGCCCAGTCTGGTCTCAAACTCGTGGGCTCAGGCAATCCTCTCACTTCGGCCTCTCAAAGTGCTGGGATTATAGGCGCGAGCTACCATGCCCGGCCATGTGTAACATTTCTAAACTTTGATTTAAAATATCAATTTCAAAGATAGTTTTTGAATAGATTATATGCATGGTTGAGTCAGATGTGATGTTCTCGCCCATAGAGTGGTACACCTTGATTTAGAAGGAGTGAATAGATGGATGATGGAGTCTCCTAAATCATTCAAAATTTAGCTTCCATTGTGATGAACACATTTGTTAGTTAGCAGGAAGGACTGCAGTAAGGAAAATACGGATTGTTCTTTGATAGAGGCTCATGGTTTCTGGGTGTTGAGTACTATCCCATCTAAGGACAGCATTGGATATAGCCCTTTTCTTATCTTTCTAACCTTTTTTTATTTTATTTTATGTTATTTTATTTTTATTTATTTTTGAGTTGGAGTCTTACTCTATCGCCCCAGCTGGAGTGCAGTAGCATACACATGGCCACCGCAGCCTCAACCTGCTGGGCTCAAATGATCATTCTGCCTTGGCCTTCCAAGAAGCTGGAACTACAGGCATGTGCCACCATGCCTGACTCATTTTTTGATTTATTGTAGAGATGAGGTCTCATCAAGTTACTCAGGCTGATCTCAAACCCGTGGACTCAGGCAGTTCTCTGACCTAGGCCTCCCAAAGTATTGGGATTATAGGCGGGAGCCACTGCTCCCAGGTATGGTCTTTTCATTGTCTGGATTATTACTGTTCAAAATCTCAGTCATCTTTGACTCCTTCCTCTCCCTAGATGTCCTCTGGCCGCCCTCTTCTCATCAGCCTTTCTGTTGGGCTATGCCTGCCTTCACTCCAGTACAGTCCTCTGTCCACCTGGATAGTAGAAAGAGGGTAGACTTATGGAGCTGAACTGATTTGAATCTGATTTCTATTAACTATGTGTTATTTGGGGCAAGTTAGTTAACCACTCTGGGTTCCCTTCCTTGTATGTAAAATGGTTGTGTGAAATAAACGATATGATGCATATAAAACATCTAGCACTATTAGCCTGGTTGTGGCATCTTCCCCTTTTAAGTAAAAGTGTCCTGCTGCATACTGTGGTTCACACCTGAAATCCCAACACTTTGGGAGGCTGAGGCAGGAGGATCACTTGAGCCCAGGAGTTCAAGACTAGCCTGGACAACATAGCAAGACCTCATCTCAAAAAAATTAAAAAATTATCCGGGTGTGGTGGCCTGTGCTTGTAGTCCCAGCTACTTGTGAGGCTGAGGCAAATGGATCTCCTGAGCCCAGGAGGTAGAGGCTGTGGTGAGCCCTGATTATGCCACTGCACTCTAGCCTGGATGACAGAATGTGACCCCCCACCCCAAAAAAAGGAAATCTTAACAGTTCTATTATTGTTCTCTTACTCATCAACCCCATTTTGTATACCATTACCAGCCCAAAGTTCCTATGCTCCCCTTTCATTAAATTTTTGCCATTTCCAAAGACTTTGCAGTGGCTCCTGTTGTACATTAATATCGTGCAATTCGTCAGCCACCTTAGTCTTCTCCATTATTCCCCTCTTCCCATCTGTTACTTTGCTCACGCTATTACCTTTGTGAGATAGGTCCTCATCCTCCTTGGCCTGTTCAAATCTACATATTCTTCAAGGTTCAGCTTGAGAATCTGGCAAGTCTTAAACCAGCTTAGCAGTTAAGGTGCTGTGTGATTCATTTGTCTTCTCAGCTTCAGGGGACAAGTGAGTTTCAGAATTTCTTTTGCATGCACATAACTGTGGATTACTCCACATGCCCAGTGGGGCCTGGGATAGCACCCTGTAATCAAACACAATATTCCTTTAGTGAAACACTTACATACTAAGTGAGGCAAATGAAATCTATATTTATAACATCAGACAATTCAGGCCAGGTTTTGCTGCCACATGAATTTGCTGCAAACTTGTTAAAACTCTGTTTATTGATTTTTGGATTTCAGGACTACAGGAAAGGGATTATCGGCCTGTACTTGGCATTTCAGTTGCGTCTTTTCAACTTGTAGGGAAGCTCCTTTGAGGGTGGGAATTTGATTGCCCGTTGTCATAGACGTTTTATTTATTTATTTATTTATGTTTTTTTTTGAGTCGGAGTCTCACTGTCGCCCAGACTGGAGTACAGTGACACACTCATAGCCACCCCAGCATCAACCTGCTGGACTCAGGTGATCCTTCTGCCTCATCCTTCCAAATAACCAGAACTACAGGCCTGCACTACCATGCCTGGCTAATTTTATCATTTATTATAGAGACAAGGTCTCACCAAGTTGCCCAGGCTGGTCTCAAACTCCTGGGCTCAGGCAGTCCTCTCTACTTGGGCTCCCAAAATGCTGGGATTACAGGTATTAGTCACCACACCCTGCTCTTTATTACTTTTTGCAAAAATTATGCACTTCATTTTTTTTATTCTTTGTCATAGAAGCCTGTGGTTAATTTGGTGCATGCTGAAAAGGTTATGTTTCCAGCTCCATGTGGCTGTATGTCTAAAATTGGCCAATTGCAGTCTAAGCAGAAACAGGATTTTTTTTAAAGAATATTATTGATATCCCTTAAAATTCAACCATTTTATGCGTAATCCTTGATGAGTTTTAGTAAATTTATACAGTTGTAATCTATCACCACAGTACATCTTGAGAACATTCTGTCACCCCCAAAAAGTTTTCTCGTTTTGCACTTAATTTTATCAACTCACTAACAACTTGGAGACCATAAAGTTCTATTTATAGCATTCCCAAGATTTTTGATATATTGGTAATAATGCACATATGATACATGTAGTCTGTGTATGTGTTGCTTTTGTATGTTTTTTCTTTTAAGTGACAAAATTTTATATATTGTGTACATGTTTTGAAATATGTATATATTATAGAATGGCTAAATCAAGCTAATTAGCGTACATTACCTCACATACTTTTTTTGGTGGTAAAAACACTTAAAATCTACTCTTAGCAGGTGTGTTTGTTTGTTTTTGAGTTGGAGTCGAGTGCAGCCTCGACCTGCTGGGTTCAGGTGATCCTTCCACCTCAGCCTTCCAAGTATCTGGAACTACGGGCATGTGCCACCATACCCAGCTGATTTTTTAATTTATTGTAGAGATGAGGTCTCACCAAGTTGCCCAGGCTGGTCTTGAACCCATGGACTCAGGAAGTCCTCTCACCTTGGCCTCCCAAAGTGCTGTTATCATAGACCTGAGCCACCCCACCCAGCTAGCAGTTTTCAAGTAAACAGAACATTTATTACAGTCACCTTGTGTAATAAATCTCTTAAACTGTGTTTCTTAGCTTTTGTTACTAATTATATCTACATAGGCCATTTATTTAGCTTAAAATTTGTAATCTGTTACATTGCAGTTTTTTGGTCAGTCATATGTGTTTTGTTGAAGCTTTAAATAAGAGAAAAAAAAATTTTTTTTTGAGTCGGAATCTCACTCTGTTGCCCAGGCTGAAGTGCAGTGGCATGCTGCTCACAGCCACTGCAGCCTCTACCTGCTGTGCTCAGGTGATCCTTCCACCTCAAGTAGCTAGAACTATAGGCATGTACCATGCCCAGCTAGTTTTTGATTTATTGTAGAGATGTGGTCTTACTGTGTTTCCCAGGATGGCCTTGAACCTGCAGGCTCAGGCAGTCTTCTTGCCCATGCCTTCCAAAGTGCTGGGATTACAGGCATGAGCCACCGCCCCCAGCTAAATAAGAGAACTTTAAAATCATAATCACAGCTGTCATCTTTTGAACTTCAGAATTATATCCCTAGATGCAAATTCTCAGCATGTAATTTATAGTGAATACTTGTGATTACATGTTGTACACAAGGAGTTCATTCTCCTTTTTTTCATCTCAGAATCTTTTCTTTTTTTTTTTGGAGTTGGAGTCTCACTCTGTCACCCAGACGGCCACTCCCGGCCACCGCAGCCTCGACCTGCTGGGCTCCACTGATCCTTCTGCCTCAGCCTTCCAAGTAGCTGGAACTACAGGTGCGCGCTACCACGCCCGGCTAATAATTTTTTGATTTATTGTAGGAATGAGGTCTCGCTAAGTTGCTCAGGCGGGTCTCAAACCTGCGGGCTCAGGCAATCCACTCACCTCAGCCTCCCAAAGGTGCGGGATTACAGGCTGAGCCACTGAGCCCAGCTCATCTCAGAACCTTATACGAAGTCTTTATTTGCTGCTTAAAAGTTTAATTTCTCAGCCAGGTACGGTGGCTCAATCTGTAATTCCAGCACTCTGGGAAACCGAGGTGAGAAGATTGCCTGAGCCCAGTGATTCGAGACCAGCCTGGGCAACTTGGTGAGACCTTCCCTCTATGATAAAAATCACAAAAACTATCTGGGCATGGTGGTGTGCGTCTGTAGTTCCAGCTGCTTGAAAGGCTGAGGCGGAAGGATTGCCTGAGCCCAGCAGGTCGAGGCTGCTGTGAGCGTGCCACTGCATTCCAGCCTGGATGACGAAAGTGAGACTCCAACTCAAAAAAAAAAAAAGTTTAATTTCTCAGCCTGGGCAACATAAGCAGACTCTGTCTCAACAAAAAAATAAAAAAATCAGCCAGACATGGAGGCACGCACCTATAATCCTGGCTACTTGAAGGCTGAAGTGAGTGGATCACATAAGCCTAGGAGTCTGAGGTTGTACTAAGTTGTGATTGCACCCCTACACTCCAGCAACAGAGCAAGACCCTGTCTCAAGAAAAAACATTTTTTAAAATTTCTCACTGTGTGTCTTTAAAAAAAGTTTGTATACTAATTTTTAATAACCATTTTTTAGCCTTTTTCCATTGCATAAAATCAGATAAACTTATTGGTGACTTTGAGCAGTTCTTCAGCTTTGTTTTTCTGTTCCCTTCTTTTGGAAATTTTGGGATTTTTTTTACCTTTCTCCCTTGTCTCAAAATTATCTCACAGTCTAGAGAGCGGTGGCATGCTCTTGGCTACCTCGACCTACTGGGCTCAGGCGATCCTTCCACATCAGCCTTCCAAGTAGCTGGAGCTACAGGCATGTGCCACCATGCCCGGCTAATCTTTTGTTTGTTTGTTTGTTTGTTTGTTTGTTTGATTTATTGTAGAGATGAGGTCTTGCCAAGTTGTCAGGGCTGGTCTCAACGCCCAGGCTCAGGCAGTCCTCTCACCTTGACCTTCCAAAGTGCAGGGATTATATGCGTGAGCCACTACGCCCAGCAATCATTTTTTTAAAAACCCCATTTTAGGCCAGGCTGTGGCTCACACCTGAAATCCCAGTACTTTGAGAGGTCTAGACAAGAGGATTGCCTAAACCCGGGAATTCAAGACCAGCCTGGGCAACATGGCAAGACCCTGTTTCTACAATAAATAAGTAAAAAAAAATTACCTGTCATGGTGGCACCTATAGTCCCAGCTATTTGAAAGGCTGAGGCAGAAGGATCGCCTGAGCCTAGCACTAGCCTAGCAGTTCGAGGCTGCAGTAGCTGTGATCTCGCCACTGTACTGCAGCCTGGGCGACAGAGTGAGACTGACTCAAACAAAAAAAAAAAAAAAAATGCCTATCTTCTGGACCCTTGTCTCAGCTAAGAATCCAGATTGTAGCCTATATCAAAACACAACAAATGAATGACTTTCAGACAGAGGAAGAACCATAATATTGAAAGCCTTTTTAAATGTAAATCACTGTGGCTCCAGGTGACCAATTAACCAAACCTTATTTTTTATTTTAGATTCTATAACAATGGAGCTCAGTGATGCAAATTTGCAAACACTAACAGAATACTTAAAGAAAACCCTTGATCCTGATCCTGCCATCAGACGTCCAGGTAAAGAAAATGTTTGCTGGTTATTAATTATTTAAGGACAAAGGAAACTTTGCAATAAAACTTTATTTACAAAGACAGGTGGGGGGGCTCTGAATTTAGACCCGAGGCCACAGTTTGCTGGCCCTTGTTTCTGTTTTTTGTGAATTTTTTTTTTTTTTTGAGTTGGAGTCTCACTCTGTCGCCCAGACTGGAGTGCCGTGGC
>NW_007249738.1:611483-617808 GCF_000164805.1 Carlito syrichta
CCTCAGCCTCCCAAAGGCGCGGGATTACAGGCTGAGCCACCGAGCCCGGCTGTTTTTTGTGAATTTTAACAACAAAGATTTGCTGGGCTCAGTGACTCGCGCCTGTAATCCCAGCACTTTGGGAGGCAGAGACCAGAGGATTGCCAGAACCCACGGGTTCAAGACCAGCCTGGGCAACATGGCGGACCTCATCTCTACAATAAATAAAAAAATTACCCAAGCGTGGTGGTGCACGTCTGTAGTTCCAGCTACTTGGAAGGCTGAGGCGAAAGGATCGCCTGAGCCTAGCAGGTTGAGGCTGCAGTGGCCATGAGCTTGCCACTATACTTAAGCCTGGGTGACAGTGAGATTCCGACTCAGAAAACAAAACAGACAACAAAGATTTACATTTGGATTCTTAGGCATAGTTTATAGTATATGATTGATTCACTGCTTACATCTACTATAACATGGTGTGTGTTTTTGTTTTTTAGTAAATTAGCTTTTGTTTGGCATTTTCTGAGATTTAAAAGTACTAGCATAAGGATAAAAAGTACTCTCGTGTTTAGAATGCTGTCTCTTGACCTTTTTGAAAATCCCAACTTAACACCTACATACTTTTTAGAGGTGCAATAATTAAGGCATGGAGATGACAATAATTGCCGAAAAAGTGGTCAAGTGAATGAAACCAAGTGGCAAATACTGTCTTAATCTTTTTGTTGGGTTTGATTTATTTAATTAATTTTAAGACCTCGAGTTTATTTTTTCTTCCCAGAATTTGACCAGTTTCCATTAGAATCTTAGTATAAGCGTAAAATTTTGAACATAGGTACTCACAGGAGTCTGATGTGAAGGTAAATAATGGAGACAGATCAGGTAGAGACTAGTAATTGAGTGAATACATGCCTTGGAAGGAGCAAATACTGTTTAGACCTACCTAACTTTGGGGATTCATACCAGTTTTGCAAGATCAGATTTCTAACTTAAAGATCAGATTTCAAAATAAAGATATTGATATGAAGTGCCCGTACTTTTTAATGCATCTAATTTCAAAAATTTTTTGAAATACTGCAAACCAAACAAATCAAAGTTGGGTAAGTCTTGTGAGCAATCAGATGTTTTCTTGCTATAAGCCATATTTTCCAGACATGTTCTTAACCTGTTTCTTCAGAACTTACTAATGTATGTGCTCATATAGATGATTTAGAAGGGTTTATGAAGATGTGATTGTATGTATGTTATACTGTACATTACATATAATAAATAAAATCATAAGCATGTTAGTGCATCTTCCCTATTCTAGAAGAGTCTTTGTGGTTTCTGAGAGGGAAAATTGGTTTTCTCCATTAGTGCTTAAAGTGGTAATGTTTTCCTGGATAAAGGGAATTTAATGGCTCTAATCTTCTTAGACTTTCCCAGAAAGCCTTTTTCAACATTATTAAAAATTATTTTTAACAGTGTGTAAGTATGAATCCGGACAGAGTGTAAAAATAATGGGTGTTTTGGGAAGAGTTAATGAATATAGCGTCTCTCAGGAATTGGTACTAGGCTGACTCAGCGTCCTTATGAAGATGGATCCCAGCTTACAGATGCCACTGTGCTCTCTTGATTATTGAGATTATTGAGATGAACTGGAGCTCATTTGGGGGCTGTTTGAGAAATATGTCAGTATGACTATTCTGTGAGTAAGTTGAAGGAAATTATCACAGAAAGGAATAGACTTAAACTTAAGATCACGTCTTGGATATTAATTGCAAAGAGACCTCACAAATTGCATGGACTTTTCCCCAAATCATGGATACAGTGTGCTGCCCTGTATGAAATGCTGACCACTAACCAGCAGGAATCAACCAAAACCTGTATTCATACAAAACCATAGTATGTCCTTTCCTGCAAACATTTTTCAGTCAGTACTCTTCCATCCTTCAAGAAAGACATTGTAAACACAAAGCAAAGAGGGATTGAGGATGTCATTTAAACTCTTGGGACTCAATCTAGAAAAGAGGGAAAGTGTTAAGTAATATTATTGAACAACTTTTTTTTTAAATGTTGAAATCTTGGAATGGGAATTGCCTTATGAAGCTTAAGATAAGAAAAGGCAAAATAATTATAATATCACTATCACCATGAGATCACCATGAGATTAGTAAATCAAGGATTTTTTTTTTTTTTTTTTTTTTTTTTGAGTTGGAGTCTCACTCTGTCGCCCAGACTGGAGTGCAGTGGCCACTCCCGGCCACCGCAGCCTCGATCGCTCCGGCGATCCTTCTGCCTCAGCCTTCCGAGTAGCCGGAATTACAGGCATGCGCTACCACGCCCGGCTGATTTTTTAATTTATTGTAGAGATGAGGTCTCGCTGCCCAGGCGGGTCTCGAATTCGCGGGCTCAGGCAATCCACTCACCTCAGCCTCCCAAAGGCGTGGGATTTACGGGCTGAGCCACCAAACCCAGCTAGGAATTTTATTTATTTATTTATTTATTTTTTTAATTTGGAGTCTTACTTTGTCACCCAAGCTGGAGTGCAGTGACACACTCATGGCTACCACAGCCTTGACCTGCTGGGCTCAGGTGATCCTTCTGCTTCAGCCTTCCAAGTAGCTGGAATTACCGGCATGCACCACCATGCCCAGCTAATTTTTTGATTTATTGTAGAGATAAGGTCTCCTCAAGTTGCCCAGGCTGGTCTCAAACCCGTGGGCTCAGGCAATCCTTTCACCTTGACCTCCCAAAGTGCTGGGATTATAGACGTGAGCCACCACACCCGGCCAAATCTAGGAAATTTTCCCTAGAATTGTAATCTGGGTTGAAAGTATGTTGGTAGACTCTTTGGATAAATTCATTGCTGGTATTCAGAAATTTTTAGTTCCAGAGGAAAGCTTAGGTTTGTTAAGGTAGAATGAGGACTGTACTAAAACTTTTTCAGTGATGAAAGCTTCTAGTTGTGTGATCCTGAACAAGTTATTTAATCAGTGGTGTTGAGTTTAAGATAAAAATAATGCTACCTACTTTTCTGGGTAATAGTGACAACTTAATGAAATAAATATATGTAAATTAAGCCCTAGACCCATAATAATATATATTAGCATGAATTAACTCATTTATCACCATCCTGTGAAGGAACAATACTAATAATAATCTTTTCTGGAACAAGACAGTTTATAAGAATCAGGTGATGATAAGGTGATTTGAAAACTGAAGCATTATGGAAATGTAGTGTAACATTATGTATAATCCATCTAATAGATAAGAAAAGTAAGGTCCTATAGACCCATGATAGAATTAACTATATATTTCATATACATCTATATGAAAGATTTTGATTATAATAAATCTTCTAACATGAAAATTCTTTTACAGCTGAGAAGTTTCTTGAATCTGTAGAAGGAAATCAGAATTATCCACTGTTGCTTTTAACATTACTAGAGAAGTCACAGGATAATGTTATCAAAGTATGTGCTTCAGTAACATTCAAAAACTATATTAAAAGGAACTGGAGAATTGTAAGTATTTTGTGAATACATAATTTAATACTTTGTGTTTATAACATCTATATAAAGTGTTCTTAAAAGATTAACATACAGATTAAAGATAAGTTGAATAGCTGGGTGCAGTGGCTCATGCCTATAATCCTAGTACTTTGAGGCAGAGGCAAGAGGATTGCCTGAGCCCATGGGTTTAAGACCTGCCTGGGCAACTTTGTAAGACCTCCTCTCTACAGTAAATCAGAAAATTAGCTGGGTGGGTTGGTGCATGCCTGTAGTTCCAGCTACTTAGAAGGTTGAGGTGGAAAGATCACCTGAGCCCAGCAGGTCAAGGCTCCATTGACCCTGAGCGTGCCACTGCACTCCAGCCTGGGTGACAGAGTGAAACTCCGACTCAAAAAACAAAAAAAACCCAAAAAACAAATAGAATTATTTTCTAAAGCTATTTCATTAGAATTTATATAAATTCTTAAACTGCATGACTCAGTTTGCTGGAGAATGTGACTTAGCTTTAATCTTCATTATTGCTGGGCATGCAGGCTCATGCTTTTAGTCCCAGCACATTGGGAGGCAGAGGCAAGAAGATTGTCTGTGCCCAGAGGTTCGAGACCAGCCTAGGCAACATGACGAGACCTTGTCTCTACAATAAATAAAAACTTATAATTGGTGCTGTGGATCATGCCTATAATCCCAGTACTTTGGGAGGCAGAGGTGGGAGGATTGCCTGAACCCACCAGTTCGAGAACAGCCTGGGAAACTTGGGGAGACCTCATCTCTAAAATAAATCAAAAAATTAGCCAGGAGTGGTGGTGTGTGCCTGTGGGCCTAGCTACTTGGAAGGCTGAAGCAGAAGGATCGCCAGAGCCCAGCAGGTTGAGGCTGTGGTAGCCTGAGCAAGCCATTGTGTTCAAGTCTGGGTGACAGAAATTCCCACTAAAAAAAAAAAATCTCCATTATGGTTGAAATGTACCTCTTGCTCATACCTCTTGCTCACTCCTGGTGAAGAGACATTATGTGGGAAGACAGTCTAAATAATTAAAATGGTTTCTGTTGTGGACTTGGAATATTAAAACTGAAAAATGTATGGAATGCAAAGTAATTTAAATTTGAAATTTTGATACAGGATTTTGTCCTATGTCTTATGTGATATGGAAATATATTCTTTTTTTTTTTTTTTTGAGTTGGAGTCTCACTCCGTCGCCCAGACTGGAGTGCAGTGGCCGCTCCCGGCCACTGCAGCCTTGCCTGCTAGGCTCCGGCAATCCTTCCGTCCCAGCCTTCCGAGTAGCCAGAATTACAGGCATGCACTACCATGCCCGGCTGATTTTTTTATTTATTGTAGAGATGAAGTCTTGCTGCCCAGGCGGGTCAGGCAGTCCACTCACCTCAGCCTCCCAAAGGTGTGGGATTACAGGCTGAGCCACCGAGCCTGGCTATATATTCTAATTTTAAGATGAATTCTTTTGTGCCACAAGTTTAATTAATAGTAAGTTATAAATTAAGAAACAGGCTTTTTTCCTACCTTAGCTTAGGGCAGTGTTTTGTTTTGTTTTGTTTAAGTTGGAGTCTTACTTTCACTCCGTCGCCCAAGCTGGAGTGCAGTGGCGCACTCATGGCCACCCCAGCGTCAGCTCACTGGGCTCTGGCAATCCTTCTGCCTCAACCTTCCAGGTAGCTAGAACTATAGGCGCATGCTAACATGCTCAGCTAATTTTTTTTTTATTATTAATTTATTATAGAGACAAAGTCTTGCCAAGTTGCCTGGGCTGGTCTGAAACCCACAGGCTCAGGCAGGTTTTTAATTGGGGGAACCTTTTGAAATATCTAGAGGCATAGTTTCAGGTATTGGCATCTGGTTTGTAGTGGCCAAGGAAACTACTATCTATCCTATTAGGACTGACAAAAATGATCAGTTTTTCTTTTTGTTTTCTTTGTTTTTTTTAGTTGAAGTCTCACTCTGTCACCCAAGCTGTGGTGTAGTGGAACACTCATGGCCACTGCAGCCTTGAAGTGCTAGGCTTAGGAGATGCTTCTGCCTCAGCCTTCCAAATAACTGAAACTACAGGCATGTGCCACCATACCTGTCTAATTTTTTTCTAAGATTTGTTTTAGAGACAAAGTTTCACGAACCGGCCCAAGTTGGTCTTGAACCCCTGGGCTCTGCTTCCCAAAGTGCTGGGATTATAGGTGTGAGCCACCATGCCCTACTGAGAATGTGCATATTTTGGGGGGAAAGGGTTCATGCTGTGATCAGATTATTAAAGAAATCTGTGACCCATGTAGAGGAAAACTAAGGAGAGGCCCCACCTTTCTCTACGTTTTTCTTAGAAAACCAGGAAATAAATTCTGTTTTACTTAAAACCATATGGGCATGCATATGGAATTTATGTTACTTGCTCATTGATATTTTGCTTTTAGGTTGAAGATGAACCAAACAAAATTTGTGAAGCTGATCGAGCAGCCATTAAAGCCAACATAGTGCACTTGATGCTTAGCAGCCCAGAACAAATTCAGAAGCAGGTAATATAGCCCTGCTTTTTAGGTAGGCTCCTCTGTAAAGGTGTCATCTTAATAATTCTTTCCTTCCCCAGTTAAGTGATGCTATTAGCATTATTGGCAGAGAAGATTTCCCTCAGAAGTGGCCTGACTTATTGACAGAAATGGTGAATCGCTTTCAGAGTGGAGATTTTCATGTTATTAATGGAGTCCTCCGTACGGCACATTCATTATTTAAAAGGTAATGATGTACAGACTTTATATATATATTCATTATTTAAAAGGTAACGATGTACCGGACTCGGTGGCTCAGCCTGTAATTCCGCGCCTTTGGGAGGCTGAGGTGAGTGGATTGCCTGAGCCTGTGG
>NW_007249738.1:618291-623477 GCF_000164805.1 Carlito syrichta
GCCTTCCAAGTAGCCAGAACTACAGGCACACGCTACCACACCCAGCTAATTTTTTATTTATTGTAAAAATGAGATCTCGCCAAGTTGCCCGGGTGGCTCAGGGCAGTCCTCTCACCTTGGCCTCCCAAAGTGCTGGGATTACAGGCTGAGCCACCGAACCCAGCCCAGATTTATATTTTTAAAATACTTTTTTCAATATTATTTGCTTGTGTAAATAGTTATATTTTTTTGACTGTTGTTACTCCTTTGAATATGATCATTCTGGAATAAGAGCAGCAACCTGTCAGTTTGCTTTTTTCTTCTCCAGTAAGATGTGTATTTCATATTGTCCTATTACCTGCTAAATACTTAGTCTCAGCTGGGCTCAGTGGCTCATGCCTATAGTCTCAGTGCTTTGGGAGGCCAAGTCAGGAGGATGGCCAGGAATTTGCAAGTAGCCTGGGCAATGTAGCTACACCCTGTCTCTAAACTGAAAAGAAACAAAAACAACAACCAGCATCTATTCTTGAAGACCTAATATGAATAAACAAAAACATGTAAGTTTGCCTATTTTACTTTAATTTTCTAGATATCGTCATGAGTTTAAGTCAAACGAGCTATGGACTGAAATTAAACTTGTTCTGGATGCCTTTGCTTTGCCTTTGACTAATCTATTTAAGGTATGGAATAGCATCTTGGTGATACTTTAAAGTTACATAATATTTTTAATTGCTTAAATCTTTGTATAAATTCTAAGAAGGCTTTGAAAGAGTTTGGCATGGATACGTGATGAATAATGTTTACAGCATTTCTTTTGTTTTTTATTTTATTTGGGGATTCGGGTGCAGGTTTGTTAACTTGGGCTTATTGTGTAATGGTGAGGTTTGGGCTTCTAGTGAGCCCATCGCCCAAATAGTGAACATTGTACCCAACAGGTAATTTTTCAACCCTTGCCCTCCTTCCATCTTCCCCAGAACATTTCTTTAAAAAAATCTCAAGCCTGCAGAAAATGAGATGATGTTATAATGAACACTCATCTGTTATTTTTTTATTTTTTGAGTTGGAGTCTCACTCCGTCGCCCAGACTGGAGTGCAGTGGCCGCTCCTGGCCACCGCAGCCTTGACCTGCTGGGCTCCGGCAATCCTTCCGCCTCAGCCTTCCAAGTAGCCGGAACTACATGCGTGCACTACCACACCCAGCTAATTTTTTTATTTATTGTAGAGATGAGGTCTCACCAAGTTGCCCAAGGGGGTCTCAAACCCGCGGGCTCAGGCAATCAACTCCCTCAGCCTCCCAAGGCACGGGATTACAGGCTAAGCCACTGAGCCCGGCCATCTGTTGTTTTATAAGTTTAACGGTTACCAACATTTTGTTCTTTTTTTTTTAATCTAATCCCCTATTTAGGAGTATTTATTTATTTTATTTCAATTTTTTTTTTTTCAGTTGGAGTCTGTTGCCCAGGCTGGAGTGCAGTGGCACGCTCACGGCCACTGCAGCCTCGACCTGCTGGCCTCAGGCAATCCTTCTTCTCAGCCTTCCAAGTAACTGGAACCACAGGCATGCGCCACCATTCCCAACTAATTTTTTCTTTTATTGTAGAGACATGGTTATGCCGAGTATGTCTCTAAAGAAAGAGATCCACATGTTTATTTGACTGTGTATAGAGTTTAATTAACTTATATATTTGTACATGATTTTATAGTATACAGACTGCTTTCCTAAACATGTTCTTAGTCTTTGTGAAAATCTCATAAGATAGAAAAGTATTGTTAATCTTTTTTTCCAGATAGTGAAAAGGGATTTGGTATCACACCGCTAAAAAAAAAAAAAAAGAAAGAAAAGAAAAGAAAACTAGGCCTCAAATCTAGTTTTGCTGATGCCAAAAAAGCTGTTTGTTTCCTTTTTTTTCTTTTGAGTTGGAGTCTCACTCTGTCACCCAGGCTGGAGTGCAGTGGCACGCTCACCATCATCACACCTGTCTAATTTTTTTATTTATCATAAAAATTAGGCCTTGCCAAATTTTTTTTTAATTTTTTTGTAGAGACAAGGTCTCGCAAAGTTGCCCAGGCTGGTCTTGAACCCCTGGGCTCATGCAATCCTCTTTCCGTCACCTCCCAAAGTGTTGGGATTACACGCGTGAGCCGCCGCACCCAGATTTTTTCTTTTTCTTTTTGAGTTGGAGTCTCATTCTGTCGCCTAGGGTGGAGGACAACAGCACGATCACAGCCACCACAGCCTTAATCTGCTGGATTCAGGCAATTCTTCCACCTCAGCCTTCCAAGTAGCCAGAAATACAGGCGTGCGCTACCACGCCCAGCTAATTTTTTGATTTATTGTTGGGACGAGGTCTCCCCAAGTTGCCCAGACTGGTCTCAAACCCTTGGGTTCAGGCAGTCCTCTGGGATTACAGATTTGAGCCAGTGCGCCTGTCCTGTTTCTTATTTTCAGAGGGGAAGGTTGTATGGTGCTCAGTAATAACATGCAGAACATGTACAAGGTTTTTCATGGTTAGGGCAACTTGGTGATGGTATAGTTTTATTTTTAAAATAGAATTGTATAAAGCTGGGCATAGTGACTCACGCCTATAATCCCAGCACATTGGAAGGCAGGTTAGGGGATTGCCTGAGCTCAGGGGTTCGACACCAGCCTGAGTAGCGTGGTGAACCCTTGTCTCTACAATAAATCAAAAACTTAGCCTGGCATGGTGGTGCATGCATGTAGTTTCAACTACTTAGAAGGCTGAGGCAGTAGGATTCTTGAGCCCCACAGATTCAGGCTGTAGTGGCTGTGGGCGTGCTATTATACTTCAGCTTGGGTGACAGTGATACTTCAAGTCAAAAATAAGAATTGTATAAAATGAGATAGCGTTTCACCTATTCATTTAGGAAAGATTTTTATTTCTCAAAAGATAGTAAAATAGGCCGTGTTGGAGGCTCATGTCTATAATCCCAGCACTTTGGGAGGCCGAAGTGAGAGGATTGCCTGAACCCCCCACGGGTTTGAGAGCAACCTGGGCAACTTGGCAAGACCTCTTTTCTCCAATTAAAAAAAAAATTAAAGATATTAAAATCCTTGCCCAGATCTCAGTGAAGTGAGCACTCTAATGTTCTGATATTGGATGATAAATGATAATAGCTTTTTGGAGATTGGCATCTCATTAAGAAAACTTTAATATTCATATTTCTTAACTCGAGAATAAAGGAAGTAGCATTTGTTGAGTGTCTTTTACCCAGAAAATGTGTACAAAATACTAGGACCTTTTATGTGTATTTTATCATTTAATTGTCAGACTCTATATTTGTGGTAGCCATTGTTCCTATATTACGATAAGGAAATTGGGATCATAGTAAAACAACTTACTTTTTCTTTTTTTAATTTTAAAGATGTGGGGTGCAATTTAGGACTCGTTTTGCTGTTGCCAGAAAAACTATTTGTTATCTTTTTTTTTTGAGTCGGAGTCTTAATTCTGTCACTCAGGCAACCCGCTGGGCTTAGGTGATCCTTCTCCCTCAGCCTTCTAAGTAGCTGGAACTACAGGTGCACACTAGCACGCCCTGCCAATTTTTTAATTTTACTGTAGAGATAAGGTCTCGTCAAGTTGCCCAGGCTGTGGACTCAGACAGTCCTCACCTCAGCCTCCCAAAGTGCTGAGATTATAGGCATGAGCCACCATGCCTGGCCTACTTTCAGGTTGCTTTCTTAAAGCATTGCTCCTTAAGAGTGACAGAGCTTGAGTTGTATACAGGTCTATATGACATCCAAAACTTGTGCTTATAGCATACTATGCTGCTTTGGTAATACACCTCTAGACTTTCAGACTGCAAAAATTAGAAGTTTATGGTTAAGCTGGTTTATTGCAGTTAGAGAAATGAAAAGTTGGAGACAACCTAAATGCCAAGTGTCAGAAGAGTTCTTTAATGAGAGCATGTGAAGACATTTTTTGTAATATACATACATATAATCACATAGATTATTGGAAGGATATAGTTTAGAAAATTAACATTGGAATTTTTTAGTAGTGCCTTTATGAATAATTTAAAAATACATACTTATAATTTTCCGAATTGCTTATATGACTATATACTGCCATTTAAAAGCCAGATTTTAGAGAAGAAATGTGTCAGTGTAGTGCAAGGCTGTTTCACTGATATCAGCAAGCTAGGTTTACAAAACACTAAAACTGTGTTGCTGAATTTTTTTCCAAGGCCACCATTGAACTCTGCAGTACCCATGCAAATGATGCCTCTGCCCTGAGGATTCTGTTTTCTTCCCTGATCTTGATCTCAAAATTGTTCTATAGTTTAAATTTTCAGGTAAGTTAAGTTTCATTTGAAATCTTGCTTTGAATCTTAATTTTTTATTTTAAATATAGTTTCTATTTGATGAAGACTTCTTTGCCAGCATTGACTTTTCTGAAAGAAAACGAAGTTTTTTGTGGTTTTGCTGTTCTACATCCACGGTGTTCTTTTCTTTTTTTGAGTTGGAGTCTTACTCTGTCACCCAGACTGCAGTGCAGTGGCCAGTCCCGGCGGCCACTGCAGCCTCGACCCGCTGAGCTCCGGCAATCCTTCCGTCTCAGCCTTCGAAGTAGCTGGAACTACAGGCACGCGCTACCACGCCCGGCTGACGTTTTGATTTATTGTAGAGATGAGGTCTCGCCAAGTTGCCCAGGGGGATCTCGAACCCGCGGGCTCAGGCAATCCACTTACCTCAGCTTCCCAAGGCGCGGGATTACAGGCTGAGCCACCGAGTTCGGCTACGGTGTTCTATTTTACAATAGTTCCTAGATATGCTTAATGGGTGTTTCATGGGAAAAAGTAGCATTTTTTTGTATCCAGTGGATTACAAAAACCCTACATCCTGATTCACCATTTTGGAGAGTCATTCTATACACAGTTTTATTGAAGGCACTGAGAAGCCAGATTTCAGAGGCCCTCTTTTGTTCATTCACATGGGTATTAACACTTGGGGAACCATGTTTTGGTAAGAGTATCCTTGACTAGCTTATACAAAAGGCCTTTTATCAGAAGCACATGGAGAGACAGAATGCTGAAGTATCAGACTTAGAGGGGTAAGACTCAATTACATTTCAGAGGAAAACATAGCCACAGGGTAATATCAGGGAAAATCTGGTCACCCTATTGCTTCTGAAACAGTGGCCTCCAATCTTTTTTTTTTTTTTTTTGAGTTGGAGTCTCACTCGGTC
>NW_007249738.1:623559-664284 GCF_000164805.1 Carlito syrichta
TTTTTTTTTTTTTTTTTTTTTTTGAGTCAGATTCTCATTGTTACCCAGGCTGGAGTGCAGTGGCACTCTCACGGCCACTGCAGCTTCAGCCTGCTGGGCTCGAGCAGTTCTTTGCCTCACCCTTCCTAGTAGCTGGAACTATAAGCATATACCACTCCGCCTGGCTAATTTTTTTTGATTCACTGTAGAAACAAGGTCTTGCCAAGTTGCCCAGGCTGGTGTTGAACCCCTGGGCTCAGGCAATCCTCTTGCCTCCACCTCCCAAAGTGCTAGGATTACAGGCGTGAGTTGTCATGCCTGGCTAATTATTCTTTCTGTTCTTGAATCATTTAAGATTCACAGCCATGTCGGGTGCAGTGGCTCATGCCTGTAATCTCAGGACTTTTGGGAGGTGGAGGCAAGAGGATTTTCTGTGTCCATGGGTTCCAGACCCACCTGAAGAACTTGGTGAGAACTCGTATCTGCAATAAAAGGAAACCAAATTAGTTGGGCTTGGTATCATACTCTTATAGTTCCAGCTACCTGGAAGGCTGAGGCAGAAGGATCACCTGAACCTTAGCAGGTCAAGACTGCAGTTGTGAGTGTGCCACTGCATTCCAGCCTAGGGACAGAATGAGACTCCTACTCAAAAAAAAAAGGTTTACGACCAGGTGCTGTGACTCATACCTGTAAGACCAGCACTTCACAGGCTGAGGTGAGGGAATCACTTGATCTCAGTAATTCTAGGCCAGCCTGGGCAAAATGAGACTCCGTGTCTCTAAAAAAAAATTTTTTTTTGAATTAACCTTACATGGTGGTATGCACCTGTAGTCATGAGGATTGCTTGAGTCCAGGAGATCAAGACTGCAGTGAGCTGGGATCACTCCACTGCACTATGGCCTAGGTGACTGAGCAAGACTCTGTCTATAAGGAAAAAGAAAAAAGAAGATTCAGGACCAAGAAGGGGGTATTAATGGGTACAGATTATTGTTGCACTGAGACACAAGAAAAAGGATCTGGCCTTCTCATTGCTGGTAGCAGTACCTGAACTTCTGTTCACAACATGGCTGAACTCCCTGTGGCAGGGAGAGCATTCCCCAAAAGGAATTAATTGGGTTCTCCTAGGTAGACTAGGAGATGAACAGCCCAAAAAGATATGCCCACATCAGTGTTCAGCTGGACATCAGTTTGAGAAATTCTTACTTAAATTAATGCTAATGTTTTTGCTTGCACCTTCTTTTAGAAGTCAGGTCAGATAAAGCCTTTAGTAACTTGTCAGATATAACCAGGGAGACAATAGAAAGTAGGTATAATCTTTACCCTCACAAGGGCTTGGATCTCCTTAGGAAGACAGTACTATTCCACAGGAAATCAGTAATTGTATAAACCAATAAGTTTGAATCTGAAGTGTTGGTCCTCTTACAATAAATGCTGTTCAGAAAGGAAAATGGATGTGTTGGTAAGCACTGAGCTTTTTAAGGAAAGACTGTATGTAGTCTTAGCTGGACCTTGAAGGGAAGTTTCCACTGGGACAGGAACTAGAGGTGGTGTCATTGATGGCATACAAACAAGCAGAAGTCAGAATGGTTTCTGCCAGACATAACTGGAGCTGAGAATTCTTGTCAGAATAGGTCATGCTCAGGCTATGAAGTTTGGACTTCAGCCTATGTGCAAAATGCTCAGTGTGTTGGGGAAACTCACTAAAGTAGTGCACATATTTATTTTAATGAAAGTTTTAAGTCAGTGTTTATTCTTTAGGATCTCCCTGAGTTTTTTGAAGATAATATGGAAACTTGGATGAACAATTTTCATACCCTCTTGACATTAGATAATAAACTTCTACAAACTGATGTAAGTATTTAAAATGCTGCCTTTTTCTTTCATTAAGAATTGTTGTGTTACCTTTTGAAAACCTATTTACTTTTGCATTGTTCGTAGATAAAATTCTAAGAATGCAAGTATATTTGCTTCTGTTTGATGTTCTATGTTTGGTTCTATGTTGTATACAGAATTACTATGGGCCTGGCTTAAGTCACAATTTAAAGATAAGGCTATTTCTTTTCTTTTTCTTTTTTTTGAGTTGGAATTTCACTCTGTCACCCAGTCTGTAGGGCAGTGGCACACTCACGGCCACCCCAGCCTCAGCCTACTGGACTCTGGCAATCCTTCTGCCTCAACCTTCCAGGTAGCCAGAACTACAGGTGCATGTGACCATGCCCGGCTACTTTTTGATTTATTGTAGAGACGAGGCCTCACCAAGTTGCCCAGGCTGGTCTTGAACCCGCAGGCTCAGTCAGTCTACTCCCAAAGTGCTGGGATTACAGGCTGAGCCACTGAGCCCAGCCAGATAAGGCTATTTCTTTTTTGAGTCAGAGTCTCTGTCACCCAGGCTAGAGTGCAGTGGCATGCTCACAGCCACCACAGCCTCGAACTGCTGTGCTCAGGTGATCCTTTCCACCTTCTAAGTAGTTGGAACTCTAGATGCGTGCCACCATGCCTGGCTAATTTTTTGATTTATTGTTGAGATGAAGTGTCACCAAGTTGCCCAGGCTGGTTTCAACCCCCTGGGCTCAGGCGCTCCTCTTGCCTCTGCATCCCAAAGTGCTGGGATTAACAGGTGTGAGCTACCATGTCTAGCTCTAGATAAGGCTACTTCATGACACTGATTAAAGTAAGGCTTGAAGTATTTGCATTGTGAATATTTTATGACATAAAATGGTCTTTGAAGATACTAAGAAAATTAATTTCTGTTATGGTAAATAAGCCTCTTTAAATCATCCATGGCTGGGGGAAAAGGGAAAATGGTAAAAGTTTGTAATACATAAAGGTATGTGGGATTTAGTCCTATGTACTTTAACCACACAGCACTTATTGTGCTGTTCCTTTGCTCATTAACGTATTTATGATTTACTTCTTTTCCAAGAAACAAAAAAACAAATAAGGATATGTTAACTCTAGATAAATTAAAAATTAGAGTTAGTGATTCAAATCAAGTTTTGAAGGTGGGCTGTGAAAAGAGAATCGTTGCTATGGTTGTACAGTAGATTTTTTTTCTCAGTTTGACTGTGTAAACAGGCACTTAAGAAGGTGTGACTCCTAGCCGGATGTGGAGGTGAGAGGACTGCCTAGGGCTTCAAGACCAGCCTGGATAACTTGGCAAGACCTCGTCTCAACAGTAAATAAATAAATAATCACCTGGGGGTGGTGGTGGGTGCCTGTGCTTCCAGCTACTTGGAAAACTGAGGCAGAAGGATCACCTGAACCCAGCAGGTGAAGACTGGTGGCTGTGAGCATACCACTGCATTCCAACCTGGGTGACAGAGTGAGCCTCCTACTCAAAAAAAAAAAAAGTGTAGCTCCCATAGCATAATGCTTTTATTTTAATAGGAAAAATAATCCTTCAAAAGACAAAGCTGTTCTTCACACTTAAGTCTGAAGGAAATTGTCAAATAGGGTTCTTACAAGGGGCTGTCTGCCCAGTTACCATGTACTACTTTGTGTCATCTTACATCCCTTGATATTTATGCCTGAGGAACCAGTGTGCAGGAATTCTTTATTATGTCTTCTAAATCTGAGTGTTTGCGCACATAGCACAGCTCAGCAGGGGATTTCTGTTACAGTAGAGATTATATAATTCACTGTCATGGTTTACATTGAGCCTGGCAAACTTTTTCTGTGAAGGGCAAAGTGGTAAATATATTCGGTTTGGTAGGCCATGTGGTTAGTGTTGAAGCTGCACTGCAGTTGTAGTGGGAAAGCAGCTATAGACAGTATCCTAAGTCATGTAAATCAGTTGCATACAGAAAAAACAAATGCACATGGCTGTTTTTTTTTCTTTTTAAGTTGGAGTCTCACTCTGTTGCCCAGGCTTGAGTACAGTGGTGCGCTTAAAGTCACCACAGCCTTGACCTGTTGAGCTCAGACGATCCTTCCACCTCAGCCTTCCAAGTAGCTGGAACTACAGGCACGTGCCACCATGCCTGGCTAATTTTTTTTTTTAATTGTAGAGATAGGTCTCATTAAGTTTCCCAGGCTGGTCTCAAACCCATGGGCTCAGGCAATCCTCTCACCTCGGCCTCCCAAAGCTGGGATTATAGGCATGAGCCATCATACCCGGCAGCTATGTATTTAAAAAAAAATAAAGAGCATGCCGGATTTGGCTTGCAGAACATAATTTGCTGACCCTTGATTTAGATTTTTGCTTAAGATTTTATAACCAAAATATTGTTTGCGAGAATCCTTACTTTTAAATGGGGAGTGGATTTCCTATCTTAATATATTTGAAGTGATAACCATTTGGGTGGCAGCAAGAGAATACAGCTAACTCTGTTACAAAGGAAAATATGGGCTGGTGCAGTGGCTCACATCTGTAATCCCAGCACTGTGGTAGGCTAAAGTGGGAGACCTTTGAGTCCAGAATCGAGACCACCTGGGCAACATAATGAGACACTGTCTCTACAAAGAAAAAAATTAGCCCAGCATGATGGTGTGTGCTTAAGTACCAACTACTTGGGAGGCTGAGGCAGAAGGGTCCCCTGAGCCCAGGAGGTCAAGGCTGTGGTGAACTGTGGTTATGCCACTGCACTCCAGCTTGGGCAACAGAGTGAGACCCCAACTCAAAAGAAAATTATGATGTGATCTTTATTTTTCAGGTTTCTGTAGAAATATGCTTTTTTTTTTAATTGATTTGGAATCTCTCTCCATAGCCCAGGCTGGAGTGCAGTGACACGCTCATGGCCACCCCAGCACCGATCTGCTGGGCCTCCCAAGTAACCAGAACTACAGGCGCGAGCTACCACGCTCTTCTACTTCGTAATTTATTGTAGAGACGAGGTCTCGCCAAATTGCCTGGACTGGTCTCAAACCCACGGACTCAGGAAATCTACTCGCTTTGGCCTCCCAAAGTGCTGAGATTTCAGGTTGAGCCACCGAGCCTGGCCAGAAACATGCTATTTTTAATCTAATATGGGAGTGTTATGGGAGTGTTTTATAATTCAGCAATCGGAAGAGATGGTTTTATTTAACTTGAAACTTTTAAACCTGCTCTAAATGATTAGTAAATGAGAAGTATTTCATCTTGTACTTACTTGAAAGTCCTGGTGAATAGATGTAGTTTACAACAGCTGATTTAGATTTAAATTATAAAGAGTCTAGTTCAGGAATTTCATCTTCTCTTATTTATGTTAGCATTAGAGTTGTATGAGTTTTCTCTTTTCTTTTATGTGAGGATGAAGAGGAAGCAGGTTTATTAGAACTCTTAAAATCCCAGATATGTGATAATGCTGCACTTTATGCACAAAAGTATGATGAAGAATTTCAACGGTACTTGCCTCGTTTTGTCACAGCCATCTGGAATTTACTAGTTACAACAGGTCAAGAGGTCAAATATGATTTGGTAAGCTGATGGAGACAAGTAATTTAAAAACATTCTTTCCCTCTCTCCTCCCCTCCCCATGAAATAAACTCTTCAGTTTTGCTTTTTAAACTATTCTTATTTTTGTCTTTTGTTCTAGTTGGTAAGTAATGCCATTCAATTTCTGGCTTCAGTTTGTGAGAGACCTCATTATAAGAATCTGTTTGAGGACCAGAACACGCTGACAAGTATCTGTGAAAAGGTTATTGTGCCTAACATGGAATTTAGAGGTAATTATTACAAAGTGTAAAAAAGCATTTTCACAAGAGTTAAAAACTCAGTTTTTACGAAAGTGTGTTGGTGTCTTAATGTCTTAATTTAATGTCTTCTGTTGCTGTTTGTTGCTGTCTCTCTTATTACTTAATAAGACATATAGGTCATTTATTTTCTGTTTTCTAAACCAAGATAGAAAATGTGGTATCTGTGAAATGAGTATTGCTTTAATGAACTTTAGTGTGTACTGTGGGGATTAAGTAAGATTTTAAAATTCCTGGTACTGTGAGAGGAAAAACTATCCACATCTCAATACAGGGAAGGAATTGGTTTTGTTTGATTTGTGTTTCACCAAGGCAAATAGTTATTTATTAACCGTTGAGAATAGAGGTGATAATGTAAGTACAGTGTTGAAGTCACTTAGTTTGTGCTTAAGGTTAAAATGATCCTAAGAGTCTGTGTTTGTGTATAAAATGTCGTCTTCTGTTTCTGAAGAGCAAGTAAGGAAGGTGAAAAGGATCGTGTTTTTTGTTTTTGTTTTGTTTTTTTTTTGAGTTGGAGTCTCACTCTGTCACCCAGACTGGAGTGCAGTGGCCGCTCCCGGCCACCGCAGCCTCGACCTGCTGGGCTCCGGCGATCCTTCCGCCTCAGCCTTCCCAGTAGCTAGAATTACAGGCATGCGCTACCACACCTGGCTGATTTTTTGATTTATTGTGGAGATGAGGTCTCGCTGCCCAGGCGGGTCTCGAGCCCGTGGGCTCAGGCAATTCACTCACCTCAACCTCCCAAAGGCGTGGGATTATAGGCTGAGCCACCGAGCCCAGCTAGGATTGTGTTTTATATCAAAGCACTCCTTAGATCAGTGGTTCTCAAATTATGTCTGCAACAAAATAAAGAAATCAAGCACAATACAGTGTGAAGTTTTATTTCCTTTGTATTTTTATAAAAGTACACTTAAAGGATAGATCTTTATTCTGATAATTTCCCATCCAATTTTTTTGTTAAGATGACTTTTTATGAAATATTGATGATTATAGTTAGGTTGTTTGGTGTGTTGTTTTTTTTTCAATGTCCTTTTCTGTCGAAATTATAAGTTAGCATTCTGAAATTTATTCCTAACATTTTTGAAGGTCTGGGGACACTGTCAAATTAGAATGAGTGATCCTTTCAGTGTGAATTACCTAATACTATCCTTTCAGGGTGGCATTTGCTGCCATTGGTAATGATTGAAAGTATATGAAGTAGTGCTTTGGGAATTCTTTGCTGTAAAATAAGGCAATTCTGCATACTGTTCTGCATACTCAACTATAAAGTACAATAACTAGCTTTTTGGAAAGTTACCTGAAATAACTCTCTTTATAGCTGCTGATGAAGAAGCATTTGAAGATAATTCTGAGGAGTATATAAGAAGAGATTTAGAAGGATCTGGTTTGTATCTTGCTTTTCTAGTTACTGGTATCTTTGCAAGCCAGTTTTAAGGTTCTCTTTCTTGTAAATATGGGGAGGAGTGGGAGTTAGGATAAGGGTGTAATTTCAGCTGGCTTCCCCTGAAAATTGTTTCCCTTCTTTAACTTGCATATCTTTCAAAGCTCCTACATGACCTGCATGAAAGTATCAAAAGTTGAATCATTTGTCGTCTTATATATTTAATGGTATTTATCATAATTGTGACCTCTAGTTTCATTTTCATTTTGTGTTTCTTTTGACGAGGACTGTTTTTTTTCATTTTGTATGTTGCTAATAGCTATCAGAAGGCTATTTGTTTTCTTATAAACTGCGTCAGTTGGTCAGTAGTTGTCTATCCCTCCCATAATATGTTTCATTTTCATTTTGTAGATATTGATACTAGACGCAGGGCTGCTTGTGATTTGGTGCGAGGATTATGCAAATTTTTTGAGGGACCTGTGACCGGAATATTTTCTGGTTATGTTAATTCCATGCTGCAGGAATATGCAAAAAATCCTTCTGTCAACTGGAAACATAAAGATGCAGCTATTTACCTTGTGACATCTTTGGCGTCAAAAGCCCAAACACAGAAGGTAAACCTTTTTAATGTGGTTTTGTTTCGAAAACATATCAGTAATTGCAGAAATAAAAAAGAAATACTATATCTTTGATAATACAAATTACTCTTCCAGATAACCTATTAGTTTTATGGCGATTTATTGTAAACTGAACTTTTTTATGGACCAAAACAGTAACTTAGATCTACTGTATAATATGTGCTAAGTTTAGTGATTCTTTAATTTAGGGGATTTTATTGTCTATTAAGATAGTTTTGTTTTATATTTAAGCTCTTTGTATTTTGAAGTGTTTATCTCCATTTTTAATGTGATTTTCTAAAATTGCTTAAATGTCTAATGTTGTAGATACATATGGGTGTTTTGTGTTATTTTACCTTGTTACAAATTTGCTTTTCAGCATGGAATTACGCAAGCAAATGAACTTGTAAACCTAACTGAGTTCTTTGTGAATCACATCCTCCCAGATTTAAAATCAGCTAATGGTGAGTTGTGAGATTTCTTTTTTTAAGTTGGAGTCTCGCTCTGTCACCCAGGCTGGAGTGCAGTGGAACACTCACAGCCACTGCAGCCTCAACCTGCTGGACTCAGGTGATCCTTCCACCTCAAACTTCCATGTAGCTGGAACTATAGGGACACGTTACCATGCCTGACTAATTGATTTATTGTGGAGATGAGGTCTCCCCAAGTTTCCCAGGCCTGTCTTGAACCTGTGGGTTCAGGTAGTCCTCTCACCTTGGCCTCCCAGAGTTCTAGGATTATAGGTGTGAGCCACTGTGCCCAACTGAGGTTTTTTTTCTGTTATGAAACTTATTACACTATACCTGCAATTTTTATTTACATTGTTACACTACAAACCACATCAAAAGTCATAAAAGGGGCTCTATATTGCCATGATAGTAGAAAAAAATTAGTTTCTATGTTCCTTTTTTTTTTCCTTGAGAGTCTTTTTCTGTCACTCAGACTAGAATACAGTGACATGGTCACGGCTTTGCAGTTTCAACCTCCTGGGCTCAAGTGATCTTCACGCTTCAGCCTCCCAAATAGCTGGGACTACTGGTGTGCACCACCATGTCTGGCTAATGTTTTGATTGTTTTGTAAGATGAAGTCTTGCTATGTTGCCTAGCCTGGTCTCAAACTCCTGGACTCAAGCAATCCTCCTGCCTCGGCCTTCCATAGTGCTGGGATTACTGGTGTGAACCACTGCGCCCAGCCATGAAATTAACTTTTGATAAAGAAAATACTGCTTGTTTAGAAGGAAAATAGGAATAAGTAAAACTGAACTGTAACTCAGCTTTGCTATCCTAGTGTATAAATAGGAATTACACTTTGGCCACCTTTTCTTTCTCATTTGAAACATGACCCCTTAACCATTACATTTTTCAAAGTACTAGATACTGATAGATATTAAGGATAGGTTCTTTTATTTTTATTTTTTTTTTTTTGAGTCAGAGTTTCACTCTCGCCCAGGCTGGAGTGCAGTGACATACTCACAGCCACTGCAGCCTCAACCTGCTGGACTCCGGCGATCCTTCCACTTCAGCCTTCCAAGCAACTGGAACTACAGGTGCCCGTGACCATGCCCAGCTAATTTTTTATTTCTTGTAGAGACGAGGCCTCACCATGTTGCCCAGGCTGGTGTCGAACCTGTGAACTCTGGCAGTCCTCTCGCCTCCGTCTCCCAAACGGTTGAGCCACTACGCCCAGCAAAGGATAGGTTCTTAGATTTATGAGTGTGATCTAGATTCAGAAATATTCCTTTCTTTAAAGAAACCTTTAGAGAAGTTTATATATATTCAAAGGTAAAGCAGATATTGTAACGAGCTAACCTGTGACCATTATCCAGCTTCAAGAATTATTAATAATTAAGCTGTATGCAGTGAGCCCATGTTTACAATTCTAGCACTTTGGGAGGAAAGGCAGGCGTATTGCATGAAGCTAGGAGTTTGAGACCAGCCTGGGCAATAAAGCGAGACCCTGTCTCAGAAAAAAAAGATTTTGAGTGGTAGCTCAAGGCTGTAATTTCAGCATTCGGAGGCCTCCGGAGGCAAGAGGATTGCCTGAGCCCAGGATTCGAGACCAGCCTGGGCATCTTGGTGTGAGACCTTGTCTCAACAGTAAATCAAAAAATTATCCAGGCACGGTGGCGCACGCCTATCGTTCCAGCTATTTGGAAGGCTGAGGCAGAAGTATCGCCAGAGCCCAGCAGGTTGAGGCTGCGGTGGCCGTGACCATGCCACTGCACTCCAACCTGGGCGACACTGAGACTCTGACTCAAAAAAAAAAGCACATCCCAGCTAGAGATACACGTTTTAAATTCAAAATACCTTCAATTCTGAAAATCGAGATGACATATTCCCAATAACCTTTCTTCAATTTTATAAATAATATATGTTCTTTTGTCACCAAACAGGCAAAGGTAAAAAATAATTTATAATCCAACTAGATAATTAATGGCTATATAATAGATCATTATATAATTAACTTTGACTGTTAGTGTATAATTATATATAATATATAAACTTCAATAAGCTTCAATTGCTTAACATTTAATTATGTTTTTTAAATGCAGATAACGCCACAAAGTTGGAAATAATAGCCCTTACCACTTCAGTAACTATGAGTTTCTGTTTTTTTAATAGTGAATGAATTTCCTGTCCTTAAAGCTGACGGTATCAAATATATTATGATTTTTAGGAATCAAGTAAGTAAATTTTTACTTGTAGAATACTACTTAATCTTTCAAGACTTTATTTATGTAAGCTTCTCTGCTGTGGCTTCATACTTGATATCCATATCTTACAAAATTACCAGTAACTCTTTAATATTTTATAATTTCAGATTGTGCTTAATTTTCCTCAGATGTACTAAAAATGTTTCTTTTTACAATAATATTATTAAAAATTGGGATCTAAGCAATGTCTAGACATGACATAAAGTTGTGTCTCAAGTCTCTTACAACAGAGATGTCCTCCTTTCCCTTTCTTATGCCTGTTATTTGTAGAAGAAACTAGTTGCTTATCTTGGAGAGTTTCTTATATTTTGCTTTTGACTAATTACATCCTCATGGTATACAATTGTCACTTAGTATACACTAGGTATTTGTTCCCAGACCCCCAAATATACCAAAATGTGCACATACTTATGTCCTACAGTTGGCCCTGCAAAATCCGCTTATTCAAAAAGTTGGCTTTCGGTATACAGATTTTGCATTTCAAGAATACTGTATTTTTTGTTCGCATTTGGTTAAACAAAAAAAATGAATGCATATGGACCCGTGCAGTTGAAGCCTGTGTTGTTTGAGGGTCAACTATCTTGTCCCACTAGTTCCTGTATCTATATTGGTAGATCTGGAGTCTTGACTAGATTTAGATTCCTATAGACAGCAAAACACCATAGGTATACTTTTCTTCTTTTTGTCTTTTCATATTTCTTTCTTTTTTTTGAACAGAAACTCACTCCGTCGCCCCGGCTGGAGTGCAGTGGCACATTCATGGCCACTGCAGCCTTTACCTGCTTGGCTCAGGTGATCTTTCCGTGTCAGCCTTCCAAATAGGCAGAACTGCAGGCATGCACTACCACGCCCAGCTAATTTTTTGATTTATTTAAAGACGAGGTCAGCCGGGCTCGGCGGCTCAGCCTGTAATCCCACGCTTTGGGAGGCTGAGGTGAGTGGATTGCCTGAGCCTGCGGGTTCAAGACCCGCCTGGGCAACTTGGCGAGACCTCATCTCTACAATAAATCAAAAAATTAGCTGGGCATGGTGGTGCATACCTGTAGTTCCAGCTACTTGGAAGGCTGAGGTGGAAGGATCACCAGAGCCCAGCAGGTAAAGGCTGCAGTGGCCAGGAGTGGCCACTGCACTCCAGTCTGGGTGACAGAGTGAGACTCCAACTCAAAAAAAAAAAAAAAAGAAAGACGAGGTCTCACCAAGTTGCCCAGGCTAGTCTCGAACCCCTGAGCTTAGTCAGTCCTCTCACCTCTGCCTCCCAAAGTACTAGGATTATAGGCATGAACCACCATGACTTGGTGTCTTTTAGTATATTTATAGGAGGCTGGGCATGGTGGCTCAAGACTATAATCCCAGCACATTGGGAAGCCAAAGTGAGAGGATTGCCTGAACCCCCCATGGGTTCGAGACCAGCCTAGGCAACTTGTCAAGACCTCGTCTTTGCAATAAATCAAAAAATTAGCTGGGCATGGTGGCACATGCCTGTAGTTCCAGTTACTTGAAGTGCTGACTCGGAAAGATCACCTGAGCCGAACAGGTAAAGGCTGCAGTGGCCGTGAGTGTGCCACTGTACTCCAGCTGGGGCGACAGAGTGAGACTCCACTCAAAAAAATAAAAAGAAAAGAAAAGAAACAAAGTATACCTATGGTGTTGAGACTACACAATATATATATTGTGTTGCGTGACCACTATTGCATGCTCATAGATCATTTAATTACCAGTTTATATAGGAAAAGCAGGATAACTGTTTGTGAGGTCTTTTTCTTTCTTTCTTTTTTTCTTTTTTTTGAGTTGTCTCACTCTGTCACCCAGGCTGAAGTACAGTGGCATGCTCACAACCACTATAACCTCAACCTGCTGGGCTCGGGCTATCCTTCTGCCTGAAGCCTTCCAAGTAGCTGTGGCTACAGGCACATGCTACCACGCCCTGCTAATTTTTTGGTTTATTATAGATAGGAGGTCTCACCAGGTTGCCCAGGCTGGTCTTGAACCGTGGACTCAGGCAATCCTCTCACCTCTGCCTCCCAAAGTGCTGGGATTACAGGCGTGAGCCACCACGCCTGGCAGCTTCTCTCTTTTTAAGACTAATGAATGTTCTAGATATTAGAGATTTTTAATGAAGATTGTTGTTCTTATTTTTATTCCTTGTTGAGGGGCAGCAGGAGGAGAGAGAGTGAGGCACACAAAGGTTAAGTGACTTTTTCAAGAAATACTCTGCTTCTCCATGATATTATTATTTTATAGTGTATTCATTTATTTGTAAGATTTTAACACTCATCATACTTTTGTGCATAGAAAAAGAGGATTGGGAAATTGGATGGAAATTGAACCATTATGTGGAGGTAAAAGTTGTGATTTCCCAATATCATCATTTCCTGTTATAACAACTGAAAAATGCAAACTGTTAAAAATAAGCTAGCCCTTCCCTTCCAATTATCTTTTAGTCAAAAGTGTCATGGCATATATAGCTTGTATATTATTATATTTTTCAGGTGCCAAAAGAACATCTTTTAGTCTCTATTCCTCTCTTGATTAATCATCTTCAAGCTGAAAGTATTGTTGTTCATACTTATGCAGCACATGCTCTTGAAAGACTCTTTACTATGAGAGGCCCTAACAATGCTACTCTGTAAGTATTTGATTCTGAGAAGTTTGTATTTTTTTAGCTTGAGGTGAGGGCTGTAATTTACTGGTCAAAAATATTACTGAATGTTTTCATAATTTTATTAGTAGTTGGAAAGCAGAGTGTACTTTTTTTTTTGTTTTGAGTTGGAGTCTCACTCGGTCGCCCAGACTGGAGTGCAGTGGCCGCTCCCGGCCACCGCAGCCTCGACCTCCTGGGCTCCGGTAATCCTTCCGCCTCAGCCTTCCGAGTAGCCGGAATTACAGGCATGCGCTACCACGCCCGGCTGATTTTTTTATTTATTGTAGAAATGAGGTCTCGCTGCCCAGGCGGGTCTCGAACACGCGGGCTCAGGCAATTCACTCACCTCAGCCTCCCAAAGGCGCGGGATTACAGGCTGAGCCACTGAGCCCGGCTCAGAGTGTACTTTTTATGCATTTATATTCTGCCTCATTCTAAAAGGATGTGAGGCAGCTTACCAAAATAGATACGTTACGACAATAAGATTAAGTAAATTATAGGAAAGGAAAATGACTGAGATAAGATTAATAGACAGAAATGTGTGTTAAAGGACCATGTATAGTAGTTCAAGAAACTCCCAATTTTATTTGGAGTCTCCTAGAAGCCAAGGCAAAGGGGGAAACTCAGGTAGTTGCCATCAAGAAAGTAGCTCTTCTGGCCTGATCTGAGGATGAGATGGGGAGGAATGGATGGTCTGCATGTCTTTCAGGCCATTCTTCAGCAGTGTTATTTCTTGAAACTGAGCTTTGGGTAAGAGATGGAAAACAGTTGTAGGTTGTTTTCTTCATCAAGAATTTGAAGTAAGGATTACTCTCAGTGGCCAATTAAGGGTTGAAAGGACATCCTGTGAGGTGAGTCAAGCCAGTACCTGTCTACAGACCCAGAATTTATGCAGAAAACAATTCTGAATCTTACTTCACCTGCAAGAAAAATAGATGATTGAGACCCCTGAGTTTCCCAGTTCTTTTCTTTTTTTCTGAGTCAGAGTCTCACTCTGTCGCCCAGGCTGGAGTGTAGTGGCTCACTGCTCACGGCCACCACAGCTTTGACTTGGTGGGTTCAGGCGATCCTTCCACCTCAGTCTTCCAAATAGCTGGAACTACAGGTACCACACTCAGCTAATTTTTTTACTGTAGAGACAAGGTCTCGCCATGTTCCCCAGGCTGGTCTCGAACCCACGGGCTTCGGAAATCCTCTCACCTTGGCCTCCCAAACTTCTGGGATCACAGGTGTGAGCCACCACACCTGGCCCCAGTTCTGTCCTTGATGGGAATAGATAAGAACCAAGGATGACTCTTGCAAATTCAGTTGATATTGGATTTTGGGGTTCAGTTGTATTTGGTCCCAGATATGCCTTTTAAGAGTTTAGCATGAGCATATGTAAAGAATTATTTCCCTAATCTGTCAATTGTTAGTGGTGGAAGATGGCTCAGCTTTATGCAGAGAAGTGATATATATCGAAGTTGGCAAGGGTGCTCCACAGTGGCAAGCTCAATGGTTGGTAGTGACTGAAAGCTATCTTTTCTCTATAGCTTTACAGCTGCAGAAATTGCACCGTTTGTTGAAATTCTGCTAACAAATCTTTTCAAAGCTCTCACACTTCCTGGCTCTTCAGAAAATGAATATATCATGAAAGGTAGGCCTTTTCCCTGGTATGCAGACTATAAGTATCTTATAAGGGTAAGCACTGTGAGTTATATTCATGTTATGTAGTCTGTGAACCATATGGTATATGCCAAGAAATAGATGGGCTTAGATACTATTATATGAAAAATATCTACTATTAAGAGTGTTATTAGAGTAATTTTATCTTGATTTGATATAGAAAACATAGTAGAGTCCTTTTTTACTTTCTTAGTTTTTTGGGTTTTTTTTTTTGAGTTGGAGTTTCACTCTGTCGCCCAGACTGGAGTGCAGTGGCTGCTCCCGGCCACCGCAGCCTCGACCTCCTGGGCTCCAGCTATCCTTCCGCCTCAGCCTTCCAAGTAGCTGGAACTACGGGCGTGCACTACCACGCCCGGCTTATTTTTTGATTTATTGTAGAGATGAGGTCTCACCAAGTTGCCCAGGCAGGTCTTGAACCCACGGGCTCAGGCAATCCACTCACCTCAGCCTCCCAAAGGCGCGGGATTACAGCTGAGCCACCGAGCCTGGCTTAGATTCTACTTTTTAAGGCAAAAAACAGATGCAGCATTTACTGATGGCATGCCCAGCTAGGTCTTGGTGAACCATGGGTGCAATGTGGTCAGACTCCACACAGATTATGTCTTCATATATACTGCCAAGGACATAGACAGCTGTAATCATCTGCTAGGTGCTCTATTAGTGCATCCTTATGAGGCAATCTCAGTCTTTTTCACTATTGCATCCCAGAAGCCTAGCATGGTATCTGGGTTGCAGGAAACAGTTTTCAAAGAAACTTCATGGTCCTTCCAGCCTTGGTCTAGAATCTTGGGCTGCATATATGTGTTTTTCGCACTGTTTTCTCAACAATTATGTGTAGTTAATTGTTATTTAATGTCCATTTCTGAGAAAGCTACTAACTTGGTTTATGGTTTTCATTACTGTGTTTCTAGAGTATGTAAAAGCACACAGTGTATAATACCTTCTCAATAAATACTGTTCTATGGGTGAATGAAAGGATTCTGTGCCAGCCCAGAAGGAGTAACTAATCTATCTTCTAACCCTCTCAACCCAGGTCAGGGAAAGATTGTCCCTAGCAAGTGATGTCTAAGCTGGTAATATGAGGGACAGGTAGAAGTTTGTTAAAGGGTAAATGAATCTTTGGCTCAGGTGGAGGAGGAAACATCACGTGCAAAGTTTACGAGACAAGAGGAGATAACTTCCTGTCCATTATGCCTGGTATATAATAGATGCTCTGTTTAATAATAAGCATTTATTTTGGAAATGGTATTTGTCAAAAGAGGGCCATTGTACATTTTTAGCTGACAAATGCATTTTTCTCCTATGCCAACTGCTTTTGGGCATCTGTTAGTGAGCAGTATTTTTGCAATTTGGGAATTTTCCTTGGCTCTTGATCTCTCTTTTTGAGGGAGGTGGGTAGGTGAATTTCTCTTTTCAGTTTCCTGTATGTGAGACTGTTTCCTTTAGGCTAGGACTAAACCTTTTCTGCCATTGATTTCTAAGTGAAAGAGACCTAAAACGGTTCTCTCTCACACTTACCTTCTCTGCTCATATCAGTTCACTCTTTCTTCCTCCTCTTCTTTGTCTCCTTCTTTGGTCACTTAATTATTTTTTTAAGTCTTGTGCTTTCAAGAAATACTCAATGTTTCCCAGGTAAATTTTGTTGCCAACCCATCTTAATTTTAAAAGGAAGGGAAATTTAGATTTGTGTGTGTGTGTGTGTGTGTGTGTGTGTGTGTGTGTTGGAGTTTCACTCTGTTACCCAGGCTGCAGTGCAGTGGCACGCTCATGGCCACCCCAGCATCAACCTGCTGGGCTCAGGTGATCCTTCCACCTTAGCTTTCCAAGTAGCTGGAACCACATGTGCGTACTACTACATTTGGCTAATTTTTGGATTTATAGTAGAGATGAGGACTCGCCAAGTTGCCCAGGCTGTTCTTGAACCCGTGGACTCAGGCAGTCCCCTCATCTCAGCCTCCCAAAGTGCTGGGATTACAGGCTTGAGCCACTGCACCTGGCCTAGATTATTTTTAAATGTAGACAGCTATCTGACGATTGTCTAAACATCTTAAAATTTTAGGTGATTAATTAGTGGGCTTTTCCCTCTCTCATCACTTTTATTCTGAAGTTTAAACTCTGTGTTTTTGCTATTTTTGTGTTTTACAGCTATCATGAGAAGTTTTTCTCTCCTACAAGAAGCCATAATCCCCTACATCCCTACTCTCATCACTCAGCTTACACAGAAGCTGTTAGCTGTTAGTAAGGTAACGAAGCCCATTTGGAAAGTGGGGTTGCTTTTTCATTTGCTCCAAACTGTTTGGGCCTGAGAACTCCTTGGCACTAGCTGAGGCTTTGGAGAAGGTCTATGAATTCTTCTTGACCAGCAGTAACATACTTTGCTTAAAACTGTGGGGATAGTGTTCGATTGGAGACATAATAGCAGTCACCTTTAACTTTGGGCTTAGAACTGTTGATATGCTTTTATTCTTATTCCAGAAGTAACATGTTCATTGTAGAAAAATTAAGAAAGTGCAGGTGTTCCAGAATAACCTTAGTTGAACTTATATAAGACTTTACACTTAATGGATATAGAAAGAGGCTATTTGGACTTTATAAAATGATTAAAGACCTTTCTGTTGTCTCTTATTTCTTACTCTTTCTCAAAAATAAAGTTCATTCTTTGATCAACAGTTTTACAGATACTTTGATTCATATTTAATTATTACGTTTTAGAGAATACAAAAACCAATTTAAGGCTGACAATACTTTTTAAGATACTGTTTCTAATTTATGAAAACAAGATCAATTCATAGGAAGTACTAGAGGGATTTTGTAGAAGAGTGATTATTTTTCAGTTGAATTGTGAGTAAGGGTCTTGGACTACTTTGGGCCTTAGAGGATGGAGGGGAGAAGGGAGCAAAGCCCCCACACTCCTATGCATGTACTTTCTCATCTTCTGGTTCAGCCCACTTGATATGCTAGCCTTCCAAGAAAGATTTTGTTTAAAGGAAAATAGTGTTTCACTGCCTAAAAACAAAATTGGAAGCTACTAATATGGAGGATCATCACTCAGCAGATAGCAGACATTGAGGCCATAGACATGAAGGGCAGTGGCAGGACCAGAACTTAAAACGTCCCTGCTCCTGTGTTTCTTTCACCATTGTGGACACTGATGGTTCTGCAAAGCTCCATGGGTTTACTAAGGCAGATTCCTTACAACCCTTGGGGCTGAGGTTTGTGTAAGCACCTCTTGGCCATTAACAATTCAAATGAACAACCGCTACTTTAGTGTAATTATAGTTTTTTTCCTTAATGATTTTTTTTAAATAAGTGGCAGCTATCTTAAATATGTTTTAGAAAAGGGGAAGTAATTTGTATTATTTTAGATGGTATTAATATAGTCAGAATAATTAGCTTTTTTTTAAAAATTTCAGAACCCAAGCAAACCTCACTTTAATCACTACATGTTTGAAGCAATATGTTTATCCATAAGAATCACTTGCAAAGCCAACCCTGCTGCTGTTGTCAATTTTGAGGAGGCTTTGTTTTTGGTGTTTACTGAAATTTTACAAAATGATGTACAAGGTAAGTTAAAAGAAGTTACTTTCTTTGTAAGAGAATAAAATTAAGGTGGTTATAAAATACAGCCTGCCTAAGAGCTGTGTGCCTTCTGTGTTGGAGCCATTCCTTCTGAAGCTTAAAGCTCTGTTTTTACTTTTATCAACAGAATTTATTCCATACGTCTTTCAAGTGATGTCTTTGCTTCTGGAAACACACAAAAATGACATCCCATCTTCCTATATGGCCTTATTTCCTCATCTCCTTCAGCCAGTGCTTTGGGAAAGAACAGGAAATATTCCTGCTCTAGTGAGGCTTCTCCAAGCATTCTTAGAACGCGGTTCAAATACAATAGCAAGTGCTGCAGCTGACAAAATTGTGAGTCAGATTTATTTTGATGTAACTGTAATTTTCTAAGGTAGCTTGGAGAAACTAGGGATGGCAGGTTTTTGAAATTTGTTTAATAAAATTAAATTTAATAAAAGGGGAAGTAATTAATAGAAAATGGTAAAGTGTTTTTATTAGACTTAGTTATCCTTTTGTTATTTATATCCATGGTAGAGATTAACAAAAATAAGAGCCAAATAGGTTGAATTTTAAGAACGTATCTTGCCGGGCGTGGTAGCGCGTGCCTGTAGTTCCAGCTACTTGGAAGGCTGAGGCGGAAGGATTGCTGGAGCCCAGCAGTCAAGGCTGCGGTGGCCGGCAGTGGCCACTGCACTCCAGTCTGGGCAACAGAGTGAGACTCCAACTCAAGAAAAAGAATGTATCTTTATTGGCTATTGTGGTGGGATTTTTTTTCTCTATGTTTCAGAAATAACTAAAGAAAAAAAAAGGCTAGAGTATTACAATATGAACTCCTTTTCAAAATATGTATTGTCTCTTTAACTTTTGGAATAGTGAATCATGGCTTCTTTGTTAACTGTTTATTGTTTGGTATATTTTCTTATAGCCGGGGTTGCTAGGTGTCTTTCAGAAGCTGATTGCATCCAAAGCAAATGACCACCAAGGCTTTTATCTTCTAAATAGTATAATAGAGCACATGCCTCCGTGAGTATGACTATAAACTTGTTGTGCGTTTAATCAAAAATTCTATAAGGTACTCAGAAAAATGCTAAACTTATATTGTTGCTCTTATTCAATTCTTTAGTGAATCAGTTGATCAGTATAGAAAACAAATCTTCATTCTGCTATTCCAAAGACTTCAGAATTCCAAAACAACAAAATTTATCAAGAGTAAGTGAAATCATTTGCATGTTCTACAGAAATAATGATGGAAAGTAGCTAAACCCTTAGACTTTATAGTTGCAGATAAACATTTTATCAGTTTTAAACTTTATATAGAAAATATTTTAAGGTTGGGAGTGGTGGCTTATGCCTATAATCCCAACACTTTGGGAGGCCTAGGCGGGGGGAGGATCACTTGACCTCAGGAGTTTGAGACCATCATTGGCAACATAGCAAGACCATGACACTACAAAGAGATTTAAAAAATTAACTGGAGCCAGGCTCTATGGCTCAGCCTGTAATCCTGCGTCTTGGGAGGCTGAGGTAAATGATTTGCCTGAGACCACGGGTTTGAGACCCGCCTGGGCAACTTGGTGAGACCTCATCTCTACAGTAAATCAAAAAATTAGCCAGTCGTGGTAGTGCGCGTCTGTAATTCCAGCTACTTGAATTGGAAGGCTGAGGCGGAAGGATCGCCGGAGCCCAGCAGGTCGAGGCTGTGGTGGCCGAGAGCGGCCACTGCACTCCAGTCTGGGCGATAGAGTGAGACTCCAACTCAAAAAAAAAAAAAAAAAATTAACTGGACGTTGTGACACACGCCTGTAGTCCTGATTGCTTGGGAGGCTGTGGCGGGAAGATCACTTGAGCCCAGGAGTTCGAGACTGGTGAACTGTGATCATGCCATTGCACTCTAGCCTGAGTGAGAGAGTGAGACCCTGGCTCAAAAGGAAAAAATAAAAAGAGAAGATATTTTAAGATGTTTATGCTCTCCAGACATAAAATTAGTTTTAATTGTATTGTTTTTCAAATGTTTTATATGTTAGTTTAGATATCAAAATAGTTTTTCAGTAGACATAACAAGGAAATAAAAATCAGAGAGAGACTGCATATAAAGGCAGAAATTTCTTATGTAAAAATGTATCAAAAAGCAAGTATTGGTGCCAGAGTTAGTCACTGGGTTTTAACGATTGTGCATCAGTTTCATCTGGCAGACTCTGAATGACAAGCTTAGTACAGTGATTCCTCCACATTGATATGCTGCATCTTCTTTCAACAGGTTTCTTAGTATTTATTAATCTGTATTGCATAAAATATGGGGCGCTAGCACTACAAGAAATATTCGATGGTATACAACCAAAGTAAGTTTCTGTTACTATTTTAGTTTTTAAATTAAAAATAAGACTATTTTACATTTTCTTCCCTTTAAGGGAAGAAAATAATTGCACCTTTTTTAGTATAAACCAATGTCTATCTTATAGATGATTTGGAGGTTCTTGGTGTGGAGAGAGTATGGTTTTGAAAATAATCGTAGGGAGGCTGAGGTGAGTGGATTGCCTGAGCCCTCGGGTTCAAGACCCGCCTGGGCAACTTGGTGAGACCTCGTCTCTCCACTAAATCAAAAAAAATTAGCCGGGCGTGGTAGCGCACGCATGTAATTCCAGCTACTTGGAAGGCTGAGGCGGAAGGATCGCTGGAGCCCAGCAGGTGAAGGCTGCGGTGGCCGGGAACGGCCACTGCATTCCAGTCTAGGCGACAGATTGAGACTCCAACTCAAAAAAAAAAAAAGAAAGAAAGAAAGAAAGAAAAGAAAATATTCGTAAGTGTTGGGCGGTAAAGAAAAACATTCCATAATCATTTTCCTAATTTCCAAAGTGACTCTACCCTCACATTCTCCACAGCCAGTGTTCTGTGTTCTGTTTGATGGTCGGTGTTGTCTCCAAAGGTTGACCTTTGTCAAGGCCAACAGCATGATTTTTCAAATGAGAAATATTTGGGACCAATAAAACCTTGCTTTTAGCTTCTCTAATATCTGTACAAAGAATGTATACAGGTGGCATGGTCCATTAGTAGGGAGGTGAAAGAATTACAAATAAATGATAAGGCAGCAACCCTTAGAGAAAACATTTGTTGGAAAAAGTTGGATCCCTGAACTGGAATTCTATCCCCAAAAAAATCCTGGATTAACTAAAAAATGAATTACCCTGAAAAGTAGACTAGAAAATACAGGGCAAAAAATGCGCTCTTTACCCCAGAGCATTAGAAGGGCTAGACATTTTGATCTGTTGTTTTCACTTCAAAGAATTTATTTTATGAAAGCATAAATTGAGGATTTTGCATCATTTGGAATTGTGTAAAACGTTAAGTTCTAGGATGTTTGCAACAACATAGAATGATTGGCCAAGTCATTTTTTTTAAACAGCCATTAACATTTACATATTTACATGTTCATAAACAAAGACAGTTGGGAAGTTTATAATCCAAAACCGTTAGAATTAGTTGTTGCTGCATGGTGGGGTGATGGGGGATTCTTTTTTCCTCCTTGATCTTGCTTATCACTGTTTTCTAATTTCTAATTTTCAAATATTTTTTTCTAAAGCCTACCTGACTAAGAACAGAAAGCTGTAAAAATTATATTTAAGCACAGGCTTACAGTAACACAAAGTGTGTTTATTCACAGAAGAGGATGGCAGTTGGCTACAGGGCAGAGATGGAATGGGTTTTCTTTGGTATTTTGTCATCTCTAGGTCTTTTCAGCTGACCAAAAACAACAATCTTTTATTTAGTAATTTATTTTATTTATTAGGAGTCACTGAGTATAAACAACACCATAGCATTTCACTGTTTAATTATGGTGGTTGTCTAATTTAATATTGAATACATTTATTTTGCTTTGATTAATAGAATGTTTGGAATGGTTTTGGAAAAAATCATTATTCCTGAAATTCAGAAAGTATCTGGAAATGTAGAGAAAAAGATTTGTGCAGTTGGCATAACCAAATTACTAACAGAATGTCCCCCAATGATGGACACTGAGTATACCAAGCTGTGGTAAGTACTTCATTCTGCTGTTTGTGAAAGTTACTGCTGCCTTCCCTTACAAATGCAAAATTAACCAAACTTATTCTCTTGGGGACCAATAGTATTAGGTTCTGATACTGACTTTTCTACTAGCAACCATTAGATCCGAGACATGACTTATGTATCCTTTCCGGGTCTAGAAAGATCTTTTTTCATGGCTCTTAACTTTTTCAGGGGATTTATGAACCCTTTTAAGCATCTGATAACTAGGTGATCACTAAGACAGTTTTATGACAGAAGACAACTAACTGGCTTAAGTCTTTAAGGAACAGAGCAGGCCAAGAAAAGACCTGCCCTGCCTATACTCTGTATCTGGAGGACCTCACTTTTCATAACTATACTCTGTATCTGGAGGACCTCACTTTTCATAACCTTCTCTCTCCTTTTCATATTTTGGTTTCACTCAGGCAGGCTCTTCCATAAAGTGACCTGGCAACTGGAAGTTTGTTTGTTCAGACAAAAGTCCTCACATGTAATCTCCCTGCTTTGGCTGGAATTACACAGCCAGTTTGAGATGGAGTAGTTTCCAAAAGACATGTTAGGATGCTGTTGCTAGAAGAATCGAGTAGGCATAAGAATCATGTACATTTCAAAAAGCCCATTTCTTCTTTTTGAGATCTGTGAGTCTATATTTTGTTTCTCTTAAGAATTGCTGCTTGCTGGGCTCGGTGGCTCAGCCTGTAATCCCAGCGCTTTGGGAGGCCGAGGTGAGTGGATTGCCTGAGCCCACGAGTTTGAGACCCTCCTGGGCAACTTGGCGAGACCGCCTCTCTACAATAAATCAAAAATTAGCTGGGCTTGGTAGCGCACGCCTGTAGTTCCAGCTACTTGGAGGGCTGAAGCGGAAGGATCGCTGGAGCCCAGCAGGTCGAGGCTGCAGTGGCCGCTGGCCACTGCACTCTAGTCTAGGTGACAAAGTGAGACTCCAACTCAAAAAAAGAAAAGAATCGCTGCTTTTATTTAAATCTTAAAAGTATTTTCTTGATCTTTTGTCTCTTGCTTTCTTCGAATCCAGGACTCCTCTTTTACAGTCTCTGATTGGCCTTTTTGAGTTACCTGAAGATGATACAATTCCTGATGAAGAGCATTTTATTGACATTGAAGATACACCAGGATACCAGACTGCCTTCTCACAGTTGGCATTTGCTGGGAAAAAAGAGCATGATCCTGTAGGTCAAATGGTAAACAACCCCAAAATTCACCTGGCACAGTCACTTCACAAATTGTCTACTGCCTGTCCAGGAAGGGTAAGTGTTGTGAAAGAACTCTGTGGTAAATGGACACTTTAGTGGAAAAGCGAGAGTACTTGTTCCGGTGTCTACTTTCAGCGGTCAGCATGGTGAAACTGCATCCTGTTGTGCTATGGACAAAGTTTATTTTCCTTAATTAAAGCGATGAGCCTTTTTTCTTTTCTTTTTGGAGTTGGAGTCTCACTCTATTGCCCAGGCTCCACCTGCTGGGCTCAGGCGGTCCTTCCACCTCAGCCTTCCAAGTAACTGGAACTACAGGCACCTGCCACCACGCCCAGCTAATTTTTCTATTTATTGTAGAGATGAGGTCTCACCAAGTTACCCAGGCTGGTCTTGAACGTGGGCTCAGGCAGTCTTCTAACCTCGGCTTCCCAAAGTGCTGGGATTACAGGCGTGAGCCATTGTGCTCAGCCTAACTTTTTTTTCTTGTATTATGTACTACAAATATATTTTAAGTAAATGTATTTAGGAGCAAAAATGAAAGGATAAATACATTTGAGAAGAAATGTGTTTATTTCCCAAATTCCTCTATTATTAAAAACTGGCAGCATTTATGGATTTTTTTTTTTTTTTTTTAATTGCCACATACTCCAGAAGTTATAACCCCTTGTACTTGGAGACATCTCGCGGATCATCTCCCAGCAACTCAACTGCACTTTTTTTTTTTTTTTTTTTTTTTTTGTTGGAGTCTCACTTTGTCGCCCAGATTGGAGGGCAGTGCTCATAGCCACATGATCCTTCTGCCTCAGCCTTCCAGGTAGCCAGAACTACAGGCGTGTGCTACCACACCTGGTTATTTTTTTTTTTTTTTTAATTGTAGAGACATGGTGTCGCCAAATTGCCCGGGCTGATCTCAAACCCATGGGCTCAGGCAATCCACTGACCTTGGCTGCTTCCCAAAGTGCTAGGATTACAGGCTTTGCCACTGAGCCCAGCCTGAACTGTACTTTTTAATGAAATAGTTAAAAAAAAGAAGTCACTTCATATTAAATATTATAGAATTGGAACCAGTTATTTTATTGCCAGGTATATTGAGCTTATAATGGAATTTTGGACATTAAGGAACTTATTTATGACAAAAAAATCAAAATGTTATATCTTATATTTTTCTAACATCGGATAGCATGTGAAGCACAGTCACCAGTATGCATTACAGGTTCACTAATACATGTTCTGCAACAGTAATTTGTTTAATATCTTCCATATGGTCCGTATGGTGTTTGTCTATTTGTGTAGACAGTGCAGTCTTGTTTTCTTCTTCCCACATTAATAATATGTAATTTATTGTCCAGTCTGTTGTTCGAGGATGATGTAGAGGATGCACTCGTAATTCCTGAAAACTTCAAATGGGACATAGGGTTTTTTTATTTTGATACTTGGTACAGTATATAGGAGTTAATAACGCATATTTCTAGCCCGCAGAAAAATATCCTCCACCATTTTAAAGATTTTCACAAAAAACAATATGTAGAAGCATATTGATCCACACAGTCTGCACTGCTCATATTTGCAGTATAATTTAGAATCATTTCAGGCTTTTTGAATGATATAATATTTCTGCCACATAATGTTCTTGTAGATTTCATTCCAGCATGGTTCTGAGTGATGAGAATTTGTAACAATTCTTTTGTCCTTCCCAGCTAGAAGCATAAGACTATCTTTCATATACACTATTGTTTTTTTCATTTAAAAATTTGACTTTGTGATTTGTGCTGGTATTCCCATTTGGTTGACTTTGTACCAGTAAGATGACATTTCATCTATAGTAGCTCTTCTGCTAGGACAGTACTTGAGTAATAACTGTCAGTAAATAGATGGTATCTTGCTGAATTGGGAATTTGTCACCACTGTGAAAGCACTTCACACATTCTACATAACACCAACTGATTTTTTTTTTTTACATATATCACAATATATATTCTATCTCTTTATTTGCTTTTTAATGCAGTTTGCATGGAAAACTTTCAGGAAACATACATTTTTGAAAAATTGGACCTTGCATAATTTTGTCTTGTATAATCACCAGCAATCTCTTTATGTTCCCTGAAAAGGGGACATCTGAGTGCTTTGCTAGCTAGGTTTATGATGTCCCTTCAGAGGGAATATCTGAGTACAAAGGGTTAAATAATAGATCATGGCATAAACTTAGTAATGGTTGCATAAGTTGCATGTAGTCAGCACCTTATACAGAGTCTCATATGTTACCTGATAAATTTTTATTTTTCAATGTTTTATTATGAAGAATTTTAAATATAGCATACAAATATAACAAAACCTCTTGTACCCAACTTCAACAATTACCATCATTTGTTTCTCTTTTTAATTTTTTTAGTCAGGGTCTCTCACCCTGTCACCCAGGCTGCAGTGCAGTGGCATGACAGTGGCTCTACTCCTGGGCTCCAGCAATCAGTCCTCCTTCCTCAGCTTAGGTAGCTGGGACTACAGTCATGCACCACCATGCCAGTTATTTATTTATTTATTTTTTGTAGAAGCAAGGTCTCACTATGTTGTGTAGGCTGGCCTCAAATTCCTGGGCTAAGCATTCCTCCCGCCTCGGGCTCCCTAGGTGCTGGGATTATAGGCGTGAGCCACCACACCCAGCACTCCTTTTTTTTCCTTTGTATTGAGCAAGCCTTAGACATCTCATTGTTTTACCTGCAAGTACTTCATTGTGTATCACTAACCAGTCAGGACTTCTTAAATCTAACCACAGTACAGTTGTCACGTTTAATAATTCCTTGTGGATCTACTTTTTAGAACTATCTATTTTTTGAAGGTAAAAATGCAGTTGAGTTTCTTGGGACTTCCTTGGATAGTGATGAATGGGTGGCTGCTGTTCCTAGGGCTGTGACAGCTCTTCTGAAGGTGGGGTTTGTGTTGATGCGTCAGGATCTCCTACAGCCAGTGTTTCCCATCTCTCGTAGGTTCCATCGATGGTGAGCACCAGCCTGAACGCAGAGGCGCTCCAGTATCTCCAAGGATACCTTCAAGCGGCCAGTGTGACACTGCTTTGAACTGTATTTTTCTTAATTGGCTAAACCCAGATGGTTTCCTTGGAAATCATGTAGACTTCTGAACACAGCTGCATTAAAACAAAGCAAGTTTTCCTTTTGAACTTGTCACAAATTCCATCTTGTAAAGGATACTAAATGTTGCTTTAAGCTGAACCTTAACCTTGAGCAAATTAGGTGGTTTGTGCGATCATAAATTATACGTGGTTGACTTTTCTAGTTTGCAGCTTTAAAGGGACAAGTATTAATAGTTCAGTGTATGACATTGATTTTAGTTGAGCATTTGCACGGTTTGGGTAATTTTAAACTTTTGATGGACACTGACTGTGGAGACTTCGTTCTCTTACTAAATTTCTTTGTTTTGAAGCTGTTGCCATTTGTATTTCTCTTGTCCTTTGTATTTTTTGTCTGTTTCTGTAAGCTTTTATTGGAAATGTGAATAAGTAAAGAATTACTTGTGTAGCTTGCCAAGCAATGCACATTTCATAGTTTTAAATCTGTAATCAGCAATAAAAACCCTAAAATATGTATCTAAGATCATCTTTAAGGACAGGTTTTTGGTGCTGATACTTTTATAAAAATGAAGAATTTCTTTAAGTTTTCCTTTTCCCCTCCTGAACTCCATAAAATCCTAATTTCTAAATCATTTAAACTCAAATTATTTGGTCTTTTTCTTACAATGGGGAAGGGACATTAATAAAGATTTGGGTCTTATCTACCAGACCTTTCTGTAGCAGTTTCTAGGTTGCAGCATGCGTTCTGGGTAGGTGGTTCCCTCTGTGGAGAAATGTGGATGTTTGACCTGTTTTACAATATCTTTCTTCCCTGCAGATCAGCAGTTACTTGGAGTTTTTCAAGTCTTAGAACCTTTAGATGAAGTAGGAGCCACAATAAATGCTGCCTGGGGACTTGGTAGGCTAGCATGGTGCCCCTTCCTTGACCTGGCCTATGGAGTTCTATAACATTCGTTCTTAGGAAATGAGAATTGTAGGAAATAAAGGATATCTAAGTTTTGTGAGGCACAGCTTATTTATGTTGGAAATGTTCATTGTCCCTTCAGTGTAGTTAAACTGGAACCTTTTTCTGCCCGTGTTAATTTATTTTTGTTGTTTAATTAACCTCAGGCATGTGACTTGTGCTTTTTTCTTTGACCTGTTGTTTTTCTAGTGGTGTTGAGAAATTTCAAGCAATCTTAAGTGTATTTGTATTAGTCATTTATAAGTTTCTTTTAAATTTATGTTGGTCTTGACACAGCATTGTAAATGTTAGATTTTACATTATTACTTTGGTTTCAGCGGTCATTAGCAGAAGGATATTGAGATACCACTGGAATCCATTTTTAAGCTACAATCAATTTATTTATTGTATTTTTATGTGCAACCACTTTATTTGGGAGCATAAGTCAGTGTGAGGGGGGTAGATTTTTATAATTATATTATTTTTTAAATGTGGAGTACAAATGAGGGTTAGGTACATATGTGGTCATCATACAGGTAAAGTATGGGTGCCCTTATTGATGTTATGTCCCCGCCCCCCAGCAGTGTCCCACTACCGCCAATCCCTTTCTTATAGTATTATGATAAATGATCAGGGTCCACTTACGAGTACATGGATACTCAGATCTTTGTTTCTGTGATAGATCACTGAGTATTATAGACTGTAATTCCATCCAGTTTGCTGCAAAATTCACAATTTATTTTAATATATTTGAAAAGTCTGCAATGGAGAGCAGGGAATTGGTGATAATGGTTTCTGTATGTTTGGCACTCCTTGCATATTTATTTGGCTTTGCACATGCTGAAGACAAATAAATGCGCAACAGATACTGTTCTGGATGATGCTTCAGCATCTTAAACACAGAAGACTGGTCAGGTTTTGAACGTTTTCCTTTCTCAGCTGAAAAGATCAAATAGTAGAGTCTTGTCTTTGTCAGTGTCGAGCAAGTGTGTCTTTTTAAATAGTTACTGAATAGGAAGATCAGTTCTTGCACAATTCGTTAATTAATAATCTCAGCTAATTTTTTAAAATGCTTTCTATGGAAGTTGCTTATTCCATCATCCAAGATAGTTTCATGGTAGACTATTTTTTGGCTGTGTGACATTTCCTGTCTCTAGTCACAGGAACATCCGTTCCCAGGCACAATTCTGTATCCAGCTGGCTGGATGTGACTGTTTTCATTTCATAAAAGCTGACTATTTACTCTGCAACCCCCACCCTTTTTGGTCACCCTTATTCCTTGTTTGAGAAATGTGGCAGCTGAGTTGTGTGAGTACAAGGCGAGATGTACCCTTAGGGTCCACCTTGAAGTATTCTTAGTAGGGCAAAGGAGCTTCATGGACCTTTTGAAAATAATTTAAAGGCATCTTCCAGTGGCTTCTCTGAATGTGATGAGAACCTGATAAATAATAAGGAATACTGTCCCTGGGCTGACAGTCAGCTACCCTGTACTCCATTCTCTTGGGGGGGGTGTGCCTGATTTGGGGGGTAAAGGCTGTTCGAGGAAGCTCATTGTAAAGCAGCCACAAGACTATGTGACGTTATTTACCTATTTCTAGGTTTCCTCCCTTACAAATTGGATGGTATGAGAAGAAAATTTGGCAACGTGGGAAGTACTATGCATGTCTTGGCCAGGCGTAGTGTCTCACACCTGTAATCCCAGAACTGGGAGACTGAGGCAGGAGGACTGCCTGATCCCAGGGATTTGAGACCAGTCTGGGCAATTTAGCAAGACTGCGTCTCTCCAATAAATAAATAAATATGAAATTAGCCAGGCATGGTAGCATGTGCAGCTACTTGGAAGGCTTAGGTGGAAGGATTGCCTGAGCCCAGCAGGTTGAGATTGCAGTAGCCATGATCCTGCCACTGTCCTCCAGCCTGGGCAATGGAGTGAGACTCCAACTAAAAAAAAATCCCAGAATCTAAATAGACAGGTCCCCCCAGACCTGATGGGAAAGGATACCTCTTGGAGAAGTGGGAAACAAAATGAGAAAAAGTTTATTTTTACTATGCTCTAGAAAGATGGTTTGTCCATCTCCTTGCAAGTAGTCAGAGACAACCCTTTTGGGTCTACAGGGGAAAGTCACACTGCTCCAAGGAAACCTAGGTTTCTGCAGCAAACGTCACCTGAGAAGACAGATCCTGAGTCTCACTGAGTCCAGCAGGGCAGGAGGAGGTAGGGCTTTAGTACCCTCCAGGTCCTGCCAGTCCCAGATGGAGCCAAGCTTAGTGTTCTAAGAAGGCTGGACAACACCAGGCTCTGGTTCAACGTTGAGCTGTGGCCAGCCTCACACAAAGACCCGCTTGTGCCCTGACTACAGATCTCAGGCTGGAATGAGGGAAGGCATCTGTAAAGTGGCACCTGCTGAGCACCCTGGCCAGTTAGGGAGGGAGCAATGAACTAAGCTGACAGCCACAGGCTGGACATTCCCAACCTCCAAGTGTCAGCATCTGGCCCTCCCCACCATCTTATCAGCATGTTTAGAAGTCATAGGACAGGGAGGGATTGAATGTGGCCACCAAGAAGTAGCCAGCCTGCCCCTCTTGTTGAGCAGAACAGAGAGGACAGACCCAGACAAACTCAGGAAACTTGTGCAATTTTGGACATAGGAAGATTTTTGCATCCCATAGAGACTCTTGGAATGCATAGGGACCAAGGTGGGGGAGAGTCCAGATGGCTGATGTTGGAACTGGGGGACCCCAGCTCTCTGGGCACCAGGCTCACATAGGCTCTGCAGTCCTGCCTTATCACGAGAGGGGAATGTGTGCTCCTAGCATGGTCTGGCAACAAGCTCCCAGGACAGGAAAGCTCACTTGCTGGTGTCTAGTGGCCACCCACCCAACTCAGACCTGCCAGCCTCACACACCCAAAGGGCAGGTCCCACGATGACAGGGATCCTGCTGCTTTTATGTGCTGAGCATAGTCTTTGACAGGGGAGTCATGAAAGGTACCTGCAGGCCCTGTTTTTCTGTGGGAGGCGCCAAAACTCTTTAGCAGTGCTCCCAGCTGCCTGGGGGCCTGTTGCCATAGAGATCACAACAGGAGTGGGAAAGCAGCCTGGCCAGCCTGACCACAGGAAAAACTGCAACAGAAAGTCACTTTGAGTTCTGAGTACTGTCCAACAAGAGTGGCATAGCAGGAGTAAATGCCCCCTCTCCTTGGCGTAAACTATTTTGAACATCAGAAAAGACCCTTGGGTAGCAAAACCATATAGCTACAAAACAACAAAACTAAAAAATAACAGAAGAGTTCCTCCTCACAGATCAGGAAGAACCAGTGGAAAAACACTGGCAATGCTCAAAACCTTAAAGAGGCATCACCTAGAAAAACACCTTCCAGTGCCCAAACAACAGAAATCTCCCAGAATGACCTGTCCATCTTCTGATGACAAAATTCAGACAATGAGCCTGCGGGTTCAAGACCAACCCAGGCAACTTGGTAAGACCTCGTCTCTATAATAAAAAAATTAATCGTGTGTGATAGCATGCACCTGTAGTTCCCACTACTTGGAAAGCTGAGGCGGAAGGATTTCCTGAGCCCAGCAGGTGGAGGCTGGGGTGGCCATAAGCATGCTACTGCACTCTAGCCTGGGTGATAGAGTGAAACTCCAACCAAAAAAAAAAAAAAAAAAAAAAGGTTTCATTCTGAAATCCTGGAAATGAAGAATTCCCTCCTGGAATTTCAAAGCACAGTAAGATGCCTAGGGAGCAGAATTGATCAGGCTTAGAAAAGAATCTCAGAGCTTGAAGATAATATTGAACTAACCAAGTCTGACAAAAACGAGAAAAAGCTCAAAAAGAATGGGTTCAAAGAGAATATGCCAAGCCTATGAGAGGTGTGGGATTATGTAAAGAAACCAAATCTACATCTGATTGGCATCCCTGAAACTGAAGGGGAAACAGAACATGCTGGAACAGTGCCCTCTCTCCTTACATAAATTTTGAACATCAACTTCCCTCACAGTGCATTCATGGTATCCCATGAAGTGTTCCACGAGATCATCCAAGAAAACTTCCTGTATCTCACTAGGGGCGACCATCCAAACACAAGAGATTCAGATCATCCCTGCATAGCAGTACATGACACCGTAAGATTGAAAGAGGAAATCCCAAAGGCAGCTAGAGAGAAGGGTCAGACCATCAGAAAATTGCAGTTTACCAGAGAAGACCCATCAGAATTGCAGCAGACTTCTCAGCAGAAACCCTGCAAGCTAGAAGGGTCTGGAGTCCCATCTTCAACATGAACAAAGATAAACAATTCTAGCCAAGAACTTCCTACCCCACCAACCTAAGCTTGATCCGTGATGGAGATTAAGATGCTTCCCAGACATCCAATCCCTGAGACAATACACCACCTCCAGACCCTTCAGGAAATGCTTAAGAATGTTATGAGCACTGATGAAGGAATGGTTCCATCAATTGCAAAAGCACAGGCAAGCACAGAGTTAACAGCATACAGATCACTCAAAATCTTAAAAAAAGGAAGGAAGCAAAGTAACATCAAGAGCTTATGACACGGATAAGCCCTCAGATATCAATAATTAACCTGAATGTGAATGGATTGGACACACCACTAAAAAGGCATAGAGTAGCAAACTGGATAAAGACACATGATCCAACAATCTGCAGCCTCCACAAAGTCCATCTCACTGCAAAGGACACTCAGACTTTAGGTAACGGACTGAAAAGTGATGGCAAATGGAAAACAAAAGTAAGCAGAAATAGCTCTTCTGTCAGTCAAAACAGACTTCAAACTGATGAAAGTTAAAAGGGACACGACTGATAAATATACAGAAATTAAACAACATGCTGCTGAATGACTTTTGGGTCAAGACAAATAAAGATTTTCCTGGAAACACATGAACCCAAGGACACAGCACGTCAAAACCTTCCATGGGGTACCATGAAAGTACTATTGTGAGGGAATATGAAAAAAAAAAAGAACCTGAATAAACAAAAACGGAAAGGTTATTGTCACTCACAAGTGACCTTGAAATATGAATGATAATCAGAGATTACTATGAACATTTGTATGCAAATAAAATAGAAAGTCTAGAGGAAATGGGAGATTTCTTGACATCACACAACCTCCCAAGGCTGAAACAAGAGGAATTGAAATCCTAAACAGACCAATAACAATCCAGGAAATCGACTCAGTTATAAAAAGTCTCCGTGGCTGGGCTTGGTGGCTCAACCTGTAATCCCAGCACTTCGGGAGGCCGAGGTGAGTAGATTGCCTGAACCCACGGGCTCAAGACCAGTTGGCAACTTGGCGAGACCTCATCTCTACAATAAGTAAAAATATTAGCTAGGCATGGTCACGCATGCCTTTAGTTCCTGCTACTTGGAAGGCTGAGGTGGAAGGATCACTGGAGTCCAGCAGGTCAATACTGGGGTAGCCATGAGTGTGCCACTGTATTCTAGCTTGGGTGATGAAGTGAGACCTCGACTCAAGAAAGAAAAAAAAAAAAGCTTCCCTGCCAAAAAAGGCCAGGACCAGATGACTTCTCAGCTGAGTTCTACAGGACATACAAGGAAGAGCTGATAACAGTCTTAAAGTATTCCAGGCAATCGAGAAAGAAGGAAGGAATTTTCCCCAACTCATTTTATGATACTAATATACTGATACCCAAAAATGGCAGAGCCAACAAGGAAGGAAGATTACTGGCCTATTTTTCCAATGAACATAGACACAAAATTTCTCAAGAATCTAGCAAGCCGTTTCTAACAACACATTTCCAAGAATCATCCACCACAACCAGGTAGGCTTGAGTCCTGGGTTGCAGGACTGGTTCAACATTTAATATTCACAAGACCATAAACATAATTCATAGGTGTTAAAACCAAGAACCATATAATTATCTCAGTAGACACCAAAAGCATTCAATAAAATCCAGCATCCCTTCTTGATAAAAACCCTTGAATGCCTAGGCTTCACAGGAAAATCACCCCAAAGAATAAGAGCCATCTATGACAAGCCCACAGCCAACGTGGTGCTTAATGGGCAGAAGTTGGAAGCATTTCCCCCTGAAAATGGGACTATGGCAAGGCTGCCAACTTTTACTCCTCCTATTCAACACAGTGCTGGAAGTCCCAGCCAGAGCACAAGAAGGAAATCAGGGATACCCAAATAGGAAAGGGGGAAGTTAAGCTATCCTCCCTCTTTGCCTGATAGATTCTCTTATCTAGAAAACCTTAGACAGTCTGTCAAAAATGTTCCTCTCAGCCGGGCTCGGTGGCTCAGCCTATAATCCTGTGCCTTTGGGAGGCTGAGGTGAGTGGATTGCTTGAGCCCACGGGTTCGAGACCCGCCTGGGCAGTGAGACCTCATCTCTACAATAAATCAAAAAATCAGCCGGGTGTGGTAGCGCATGCCTGTAATTCCGGCTACTCGGAAGGCTGAGGCGGAAGGATCGCCGGAGCCCAGCAGGTCGAGGCTGTGGCACCCGGGAGCGGCCACTGCACTCCAGTCTGGGTGACAGAGTGAGACTCCAAGTCAAAAAAAAAATGTTCCTCTTGCTGGTAACTGATTTTAGTGAAGTTTTGATGCAAAAATGATGAGCAAAAGATAGTTGCATTTCTACCCAACAAGTAGGCTGAAAACAACAAAATCCCATTCACGATAACCACACACACAAAGAAATGCCTTGGTATTCACTTAACCAGAGAAGTGAAAGACCTTTACAATGACAACCACAAAACACTAAGAAACCAAAGATGATACAAACAAATGGGAAAAGCCCACAATCATGGACTAGAAGAGTCAATACCGTCAAGATGTCCGTCCATCCTAAGTCAGTCTACAGATTCAGCGCAGTCCCTATCAAAATGCCGACATCATTTTTCACAGACCTAGAAAAGACAATACAGAACGGGAGCAAAAAGAACACATAGCCAAAGCAGTCCTCATCAAAAGGAACCAAACTGAAGGTATCACCCTTTCAGACTTTATATTACAAGGCTACAGTAACCGAGATGGCATGGAATCGGCACAGGAATAGATAGGCACATAGACCAAGGAAACAGGACAGAGAATCTGGAAATAAGAAATACTGTCCCTCAACCAACTCATCTTCAACAAAGCCATTAGTAAACATCGAAGAAGAAACCATATTTAGTGCTGGATAAATGATAGCAATATGTAGAAGAGTGAAACTGGACCCCTACCTATCACCATTTACAAATGTCAACTGAAAAACAGATCTAGGACTTGAAGTGTAAAATCTCAAACTACAAGAATCTTAGAAGGAAAGGTAGGGAACACCCTTCTGGACACCAGAGTAGACAATTAATGACCAAGCCTTTAAAAGCAATTGCAGCAGACAGGTGGGACCTTATCAAACTGAAAAGTCTTTACACAGCAAAAGAAACCATCAAGAGAGCAAAGAGACAACTCATGGAATGGGTAAAAACATTTGCAGGCTACACATCTGACAAAGCTTAACATCAAGGAACTCAAAACGAATCAGAAGGAAACAAACAACCCCTTTAAAAAGGTAGGCAAAGGACATGAACGGACACTTCTCAACGGAGGATATAAAGCAGTCAAAAAATAACAGGAGCAAATGCTCACTGACTGTCAGACAAATGTAAATTAAGACCACAATGAGATATCACCAAACACTGATGAGGATGGCCATTATTAACAAGTCAAAACCAGCAAGTGCTGGCGTGGCTGTGGAGAAAAGAGCACGCTTCTACACTGCTGTGGGAATGTAAGCTAGATCAACCTCTATGGAAAGCAGTATGACGATTTCTCAACTAAAAATTGAGCTCCCAAACAATCCAGCAATCCCTGTCATGGTAATATACCAGGATGAACATAAATTGATCTACTAAAAAGACACCTGCACACACAACTGTATTGCAGCACTATTCACTAGCAAAAACATGGAGCCAACCCAGCTGCCCATCAAAAGTAGACTGGGTAAAGAAAATGTGGTACATATGCATGATAGAATATTGTGCAGACAAGAACAACAAAATCATGGCCTTTACAAGAACTTGGATGTAGCTAGAAACGATCCTACTAAGTGACCTATCACAGCAACAAGGAACTGAATGTCATGTTTTCATAAGCAGGCCTTGAACACGAGTCCCACTAGCACAAGGGTGGGATTGGCAGGTGTTGGACACTGGCAGAGGGAGGAAGGCCTGTGTCAACACAAGGGGTATCTACTTCAGTATCGGGAAGAGAGGGCCAACTAGAAGCCCAATCTCTACCTGCATTGCAACCTTCTTTTGAAGTCAATCTCTACCTGTACCCTACAACTCCAGAATAAACTGAAAAGGAGACCACAGGACAGAATGGCTGAGGCACATCTGGAACTGTACGGCCAACGCCACCTCCACTGAGCCTGAGGCAGGAGTTCTCAGGATTCAAAGATTTGTGGTGCTGCCCAAAGGAATCGAGTAATTTATGGCCGCGGAGACCCAGAGCATTAACCAAAATTCACTAGCAATTCATATGTAGGACCGTGATTCTCACGGCACCCATAGCATATCACCTAGGACCTTACTAGAAACGCATGCTGCTTGGGCTCCATCCAGACCTGATATATCTGAGGATGGGACCCAGCAATCTCTTAACAGCCCTCCAGGCAACTGCTCAATTTGGTGAGCCATAGCTTAGGATAAAGCTCAGTAAAAGTGAATCAATTTCTTAAAGTCGCACATAAACAATGGCAAAGATTGTGAAGATAGTGTTTGGGGAACAGAAGTCTAAGCTTTGCCACAAAGGCGAGCAGGATCATATTTCAAAGACGTGAAATTAACAGCTTTGGTGTTGTGTAAGAGGTGGTGGACAGAATAGTAATTGTGACCATTAGGGAACATGGAGCTGGGCATCGCCACTCACCCTCAGTGGGCCAAAAATAATGAGATTCTCTGGATTGGGAAGTTCTGAGCATTTCTAGTCTTAGCAGAAGTTTGATTCACCCTTTCCCCATGTTTGCATTGCTTGTCCATAAACCCAAGGAGCCAGGGAAAAAACTTACTCGGACCCAGAGAACTTTCAGGCATGCATTCCCAGGTTGTCAGCACATGTCTAATACTCCACCTGGTGAGCATATATATACTTAGCACACAGTGCAGGGTCACCAATCAGCAAGTGCTTGTACAGGAAAATGCCCAAGTGGCTTCCAAACCAGAGTGTCTCCTGCTGTTTAACTTGGGAAGTGTTTTGGCAGCCATAGCAAACAAACAATTAAGGTGGCAGATGTTACAGAAAAGACAATCTGAAGAGGTAAAATACAGGCTTCTGACAGACCCTTGAGTCCACAGACCTGTAGTCCCAGTACTTGGTAGGTGGGAGTGCCAATTGAGCCCAGGAGTTTGAGGCTGCAGTGAGCTATGACTGCCACTGTTCTCTCGCCTGGGTAACAGAGTGATACCCTGTCTCTAAAAACTAAAATAGAATCAGCCGGGCGTGGTAGCGCGCGCCTGTAATTCCGGCAACTCGGAAGGCTGAGGTGGAAGGATCGCCGGAGCCCAGCAGGTCGAGGCTGCGGTGGCCGGAAGCGGCCACTGCACTCCAGTCGGCGACAGAGTGAGACTCCAACTCAAAAAAAAAAAACAAACTAAAATAGGCCAGGTGCAGGGGCTCACGCCTATAATCCCAGCACTTTGGGAGACCAAGGTGAGCAGATTGCCCGAGCCCACCGATTCAAGACCAGGCCAGGCAACTTGGTGAGACCCCCCTGTCTACAATAAATCAAAAGTAGCCGGGTATGGTGGTGCCTATCTGTAGTTCCAGCTACTTGAAAGACTAAAGTGGAAAGATCGCCTAAGCCCAGCAGGTTGAGGCTGCGGTGGCTGTGAGCATCCCACTGCACTCCAGCCTGGGTGACAGGGTGGGACTCCAACTCAAAAAAGTAATGAAATAAAATAATAAAAACTAAAAATAAAGAATTTTAAAAGAAGCCTCCTTCCAAAAGACACAAGCTGCCTGCAAATCTGTCCAACTTAGTGATGTCTAAAGCCAGAAAGAGACCTTCATCACTGCGGGTACTGCAGTCTTAACATCCACCATGAGCATCACTGGACTCCAGCCAGACTGGAGCAGGCTGGCTCTGAAGGAGTAGAGGCGCTGTCGCCAGATCCCGTGCCCCTCCAACTAGGGAGCATGAGAGGCAGAGTTCCAAGCATACCTCAAAGCCCAGCGTGACAACCGATGCTGCATTGTGCATGCGGTTCAGGTATGTCATGTGGCAAGGCAGCGTGGGAAAGGGGGTGAAGACACAGCAAGATTTATGTTAGGATGTGGGGCTATAACTTCCACATCGTTCACAATTTCCTTTTTTTTATTTTGAGTTGGAGTCTCACTCTCCCGCCCAGACTGGAGTGCAGTGGCCGCTCGCGGCCACCGCGGCCTCGACCTGCTGGGCTCTGGCGATCCTTCCGCCTCAGCCTTCCAAGTAGCTGGAACTATAGGCGCGCGCTACCACACCCGGCTAATTTTTTGATTTATTGTAGAGATGAGGTCTCGCCAAGTTGCCCGGGCGGGTCTCGAACCTGCAGGCTCAGGCAGTCCCCTCACCTCAGCCTCCTGAAGTGTTGGGATTACAGGCGTGAGCCACCATGCCCCAGCTTCACAATTTACTTTTATTTTTATTTAGTTTTTTGAGTTGGAGTCTCTGTCGCCCAGACTGGAGTGCAGTGGCCGCTCCCGGCCACCATAGCCTCAACCTACTGGGCTCCGGCAATCCTTCCACCTCAGCCTTCCAAGTAGCTGGAACTACAGACCCAGGCAGGTCTAGAACCCATAGGCTCAGGCAATCCTCTCATCCCCAAAGTGCTGGGATTACAGGCGTGAGCCACCACACCCGGTGATAAACTTGTCAAACCTGGAAACCCTTTTTTAACATCATCTGAGATTAAGGAGACATTTTCTTGTTGGAGTGCTGCTGCTCCAATTAGAACCAGCCAACTAGAAGTTATGAATTACTGCTAAGGCTGCAGTGTTCTGTTCTTTCCCATCTTCCTGTGGAGGGTAGACAACAAGCATCTGAAGCGGGGGGGGGGAGTGCGCCCCCAACAGACATCTAAGAGCACAGGCAGAAGTGGCTGGCATGGCTGGGAGGTGGTTACAATCTTGGTGTTGGAGAATGGACTGACATGGTCGGGAAGGCTACGAGGAACCCTATGAGGCGCTGCAGGCGTTGTGATGCACAAGCGGCTTTTAAATGTATTTGCAGACAGACAGCTGGGTGCCCAGGCAGACTTCCTGGCCCTGTTGCCTCAGGGGCCTAGAGATGACACGTCAGTAACACTCGGCACTCAGATTTGGGTTCTGAATGATGTCTGCCATCAAAGGGATGGAGGAGGTGGCTGAATCCAGGACTGGGGAAAGGAAAAGAATGAGATGAACTCCAAGCCTCTCAATGTGTCAAAAATTGACAAGGACAAGCGAATCTTTGCAGAAACAGAACAGCCCTTCCTAAAATTTCGTAAGGAATCGTAAGGGACCCCAAACAGCCTAAAACAATCTTGAACTAGAATAAGGCTGAAGGACTCAGACTTCCTGACTTCAAGATTTACTGGTACTGGGCAAACAATATCCACATGTAAAATAATCAAGCTAGACCCTTACCTAACACCACATACAAAAAGTTCTAAAACTATAAAACTCTTAAGACAGTGTAAAAGCTTCCTGACTTGGATTTAGCCATGTTTTCTTAAGTATGACACCAAAAGCACAGGCAACAAGAAAAAACCAACTAGGCTTTATCAAAATTAAAAACTTTTTTGCATTGAAAGACACTATCAACAGAGTAAAAAAGCAATTCACTGAAATGGGAGAAAAAATTTGCAAATCCTCAAGCCTGTAATCCCAGCACTTTGGGAGTCTGAGGCAAGCGGATTGCCTGAGTCCAGGCATCCGAGACCAGCCTGGGCAATTTGGTGAGACCTCGCCTCTACAATAAATCAAAAAATTAGCCAGGCATAGTAGTGCACATATACAGTTCCAGCTACTTGGAAGGCTGAGGCAAAAGGATCACCTGAGACCAGCTGGTCGTGGCTGTGGTGGCCGTGAGTGTGCCAACTGCACTCCATCCAGCCTGGGCGACTGAGACTCCTACTCAAAAAAAAAAAAAAGGTGGTGGGAGATCATCTGACAAGGGGTTGCTACCCAAAATACACAAAGAATGCTTAAAACTGCAAGAAACATCAAGACTCAAAAATGAGCAAGACTTGGATAGACATTTCTCCAAAGAAGACATACAGATGTCCAATAAACATGTGAAAAGATGTCCAACATCACAGATCATTAGGGATTTGCAAATCAAAAACTTTAGTGAGCTGTAATCCCAGCACTTTGGGAGGCCAAGGTGAGTAGATTGCCTGAGCCTACGGGTTCAAGACCCACCGGGGTAACTTGGCGAGACCTCGTCTCTACAGTAAATCAAAAAATTAGCCGTGTGTGGTAGTGCAATGCCTGTAGAAATTAGCCATGCGTGGTAGTGCAATGCTACTTGGAAGACTGAGGCGGAAGGATCGCCGGAGCCCAGCAGGTTGAGGCTGCGGTGACCGGGAGTGTGCCACTGCACTCCAGTCTGGGTGACAGAGTGAGACTTCAACTCAAAAAATACGTTAGTGAGACAATACTGTACACCTATCAGGCCGAGGTGGGAGGAGGACTTGAGGCCACGAGTTTCAGACAAGCCTGGGCAGCATGGCCAGACCTCGTCTGTACAAAAAATCAAATGTGCCTGTAATTCCAGCTACTGGGAAGGCTGAGCCCAGGAGGCTGAGGCCATGGTGAGCTATGATCGAGCCACTGCACTCCAACAAGGGGGACAGAGTGAGATCCTATCTCAGTTTTTAAAACAAGAAACGCAACCTTTATAGTCTTCCAGTTCTGCTAAAATTGAAAAGCAAAGCCAACTGGCCACCTCTCCACTTGGCTGGAGTGCCCCAGGCTCCTCGGTGGCAGGTTTCCATGAGAGATGAAAGTGCCTCCAGGTGAGTGCCAGGCAGACCCTCCACCCCTCGGGCTTCTCTCTTCGGGGGAGGGGCACCTCCCTTCCCTGTTGGGAGCCAGCCACGGAGGCCCACTGAGCGTTAGGGATCAGGAAGGGCCGTTGACCCCGAGACCACTAGGATGTGTTCAGGAGCTATTTGACCCCATTTCCTCCCCCTTTCTACTCAGCACTAACCAGATTAGCTCCTGTGAGCTC
>NW_007249738.1:664421-676577 GCF_000164805.1 Carlito syrichta
AGACGCCCCTCCCACATCTGACTTTGTGTATAAAAGACCCGTTGTAATTCCCAATAACACACATTGCTTCTGCACTAGACTGGAGTCCAGTCTCTTTCTTTCTCTTTCTTCTTCCCCCCAATCGCCGACGCCATCTCCACCTTTGGGGTACCCTGAACCTGGCTGGAGCTGGTCCCCGGCACTTCCCCACTGCCCACATTCCCCCACCGGCTGTGACACTTTCCTCAGTCTGCCTTGTCCCCACAACGAGCGCCTGTCTCCTCACATCTTCCCTCATTTCTTTAGTTACTGCTCAGCAGGACCGAACACTTCATTAGTAGCTGTTTATTGATCAATGGTTTGATATAAAGTTATTTCAGATCTTCAGGTTTTGCCCAGACAGAATCACAAGCATTACAAATTTTTTTCTTAAAAAAGGGTAGAGGGCAAGTTGGGAGGGGATCAACCTAGCAGTGGGGGCATCTGAGAATAAATTAACAAAAAAATTTAGTATTACCATTTATTGGTGACAAACACTAAGTTTTACTTACATTCCAGGGGGAGAAAAATTTCAGCGTAAACAAATGAATGGAAGCAGTACTTAACTTGCAAGGCTACCAGGCTTCTCATCTGGACCATAGGCAGAACCTTAGTGTACACACCTCTGTGTACGACAGCACAACATCAAAGCAACACAGCTGTATATAGAAACATAGGTCATTCTTTCCAGCCCTACATGGAGATGTAATTAACGGTATAAGCACTCAAGGAAAATCAATCTGCAGGTTTATATGGACGACACGGAGATCATATCCTGTAGTGCAGGGAAAGCTCCATCCTCAGGAGCCATATGTATAGACACAAATTTTTCATAATCTTTAAAACAAAGATCAAAGTTCATTTGTTTTAAGTCCTGTTTGTATTAACAAAAATAGAAATAAAATAGAAAAGGAACCAAATGACCATCTAAAGTTTAAACTGCCTAAAGTGTCCAATTTATACAACTATGGGAGACTTCATCAAGGTTTCTGAGAAGTCCAGGACTGTTTCAGCCGAACCAGAGGGCACACAATTTGCATCACTGAAATGGTCCTGGGTTAGTCCAATGAAATAAAAACATACAACCACATACACATGGATATGATCTTTGCCGGTTAGATTACTGATAAAGTCAGTCTCAGACAAGTTTCCAAACTGTGCTATATAACTAGATACAATTGAGAAACTCTCAAATGAAGATTTTATATAGTGTCATATCAATCAAAAGAAAAGAATGAAACTAAGAATACATATTACTGTTGGAGGAAGCAGTGGTTATGGCGTGGGACGACAGGAGATGTGGGGCCACAGCACGCTAGGAAAGTTCGGTTGCGCTGAGCAGGAAGCATCTGATTTTCTCTGGTGCTTTTAGCTCTGGGGCCGATGTAAGGCCTCTCTCTGGCGTGGCTGACCAGGGTTTGTCCCAAAGCGTTGGAGCGAGCCAGTTTCAGAAGGGGTCATGCTTTCTGTTTCTTCTCTCACACAGAAAAAAAAAAAAGAACAATATCAAGCACTGCGGAGTCCAGGGCACAATCTGCTGGTTTCCTGATGGAGCCAGCCAGCCAGGCAGGCCCTTCCTTCCCCAAGGGCAGTTGTTTCTGTGTGGGGACCGCTGGTTCACGAGCGGCTGTCACAACAAACCCCAGCATGGTCCGGCTCGGTCACAGTCACCTCCTCGTGTCTCTGTCGTCTTCACCACCACCGCCCACGTTCTTCACCCACTGTGTCTCGGCCCACTGGAGGTATCAGAAATTCCAAATTTTCAAAGCAGTTTCAGTATTTTCAGTATATATTTTGGGATTTTATAATGGTTCATGGCCAGAAAAGGTTCAGCACCTCCCACACCTTTAGGGAAGAAAAATGAAAACGACACCAATTTTGAAATGTAATATCACTAAACTTATGTCAAAAATAAAAAGCAATAAGCAAACATCCAAGTCCAAAATCTTAGACCCAGTTTATGATAATCGAATTAATGGTATCCCAGGGTACACCACTCACAGTGAAGAAAGCAAGGAACGTGTGTGTGTACGTTATCTCTGGGGAACAAAGGAAGAAAATGAAGAAAGAAATATATGCCTGTATTTGCACAGAGAAACATAGGAAAGACATAGGAGAAACAAATGTCATCTGTGGGGGGTAGAGGAGAGTGGGAGGGATGTGGACTGTGAGGGCAGGACCCACCGTGTACCTTGCAAGACAGAGTTCTGACCACAGAATGTATGAGCTATTCAAAATAAAATAAAAAGAGAGAAAGAAAGAAAAAAGACACTCTCTGTCCAGAGAACCTGGAAGTCTTTCAGGGGAAGGGGCTAGCAAGTAACTCAGACAAGTGTTCCTCACTGCATGCCCAGGCCAAGCACCCTCCATGTAAAACCGCGGCTTACACAGACATTGGTCCGTTTCCTGTTCTTGGCATCTCTGTACTTTGTTGGTCCAACTCAGACAGCAACTTTAAAATATTCAGAGCAGCCTGGTGGGGACAGAAAGAAAAGTAAAACTATGGCCACTGCATGGGACCACAGCATGAGACACAGAGTCAGGTGAGCGTTCCTACCACCCACAAACAGGTGGCAACTTTTTTTTTTTAGTTAGTTTCATTCTATCGCCCAGGCTGGAGGGCAGTGGCACACTCATGGCCACCCTAGCGCAGACCTGCTGGGCTTCAGTGAGCCTTTGCCCTTTGTCTTCCAAGCCACCAGAACTACAGGCACGCACTAGTTAACCACACCCAGCTAATTTTTGATTTATGCTAGAGACGAGGTCTCACCAAGTCGCCCAGGCTGGTCTCGAACCCGCAGGTTCACGCAATCCACTTGCCTCGGTCTCCCAAAGTGCTGGGATTACAGTCTGAGCCACTGAGCCTGGCCAAGTGGCAACTTCTTAAACTCCAGGTTTAAAGGTTTGGTTTTAGTTTAAAATACAAAAAAAAAAATTTTTTTTTTTTAAGTTGGATTCTCACTCTTGTCATCCAGGCTGGAGTGCAGTGGCACTCTCACTGCCACCCCAGCGTCAACTTGCTAGGCTCTGGTGATCCTTCCACCTCATCCTTCTAAGTAGCTGGAACTACAGGTGCGCGCTACCATGCCCGGCTAATTTTTTGATTTATTGTAGAGATGAGGTCTCGCTGCCCAGGCGGGTCACAAACACGCAGGCTCAGGCAATCCGCTCACCTCAGCCTCCCAAAGGTGTGGGATTACAGGCTGAGCCACCGAGCCTGGCTAATTTTTTATTTATTGTAGAGACGAGGTCTCGCCAAGTTGCCTGGACTTGAACCGTAGGCTCAGTAAAATACAAATTTTTTTTTTTTGAGTTGGAGTCTCATCTGTTGCCCAGATTGGACTGCAGTGGCCACTCCCGGCCACCACAGCCTCGACCCGCTGGGCTCCGGCGATCCTTCCGCCTCAGCCTTCCGAGTAGCTGCAACTACAGGCGCACGCTACCACGCCCGGCTAATTTTTGATTTATTGTAGAGATGAGGTCTCACCAAGTTGCCCAGGCGAGTCTCGAACCCGCAGGCTCAGGCAATCCACTTACCTCCGCCTCCCAAAGGCGTGGGATTACAGGCTGAGCCACCGAGCCCGACTAATACAAATTTTTTAAAGTAAATTATCCACAGTTACCTCATTGAATCACAACCTGTTATATTTCCTTCTAGTATTTTTAACCTTATAGTAGCCAGACTGTACAAATGTTATATCCTGCTCTCAAATAAAAACTATCATGTATTTTTATTACGTTATCTCCAGAGACATTCGTTTCATGGATACGTATGTTCCATCAAGTGATACCACAGTTGACTCAGATTAGTCAATCATCAATTCCTTTTCTTGGTTTTCTGCAACCGTTTCAACGTGAACAGAATACCAAGGTAAGGGCGCTCTCTGCAGGAAACGTGGGCCTGCAGTTTCCTGCTCTGAGTGAGCTCCAGGTCCCAGTGGCCCCTCTGGCCAGCATGGGAAAGGGGCGGAGGGGAGTGAAAGCTGACGAGCTCCAGGCAGCAGAGGGAGACAGACCATCAACTCGACAGAAGTCCTCGACCCATGAAGTCTGTGGCCAAGGCAGGCGAGGAGGCTCCGTAGAGCCACAGTCCAGCTCTGGGCCCCACCCAAGGGGGACATACCATGTCGTGGCAGGACTGAAGATCCTTGCCGATACCGTGGCTGATCAGAGGTGGCTGAGAGGAGCAATTGATGAGGGATACAAATTCATTCTTGTTGTTTTTGGGGAAGTCTTTGTATTCAACCTAAGGGAGAAAAGAGAGCTGAGGCCAGGGCAGGGAGCGGTGAGCACGAGTCAGCCCCCAGCACGGAGCACACACTTCTCTTCCCGGGCTCGGCCTGACTGGAGGAGCCAAGTCCTTTCCTATCAGGCAGGAGGTGTCAGCATGAGGAAGTGTCACTGTTCTCTGGGAAACCCAAGTTTACAACCACTACTAGTGGTCACAGGCCTTCAGGGTTGGCTGGGATTCTGAAGTGCCATTACCAGAGGATGAGGATTTCCTCTTGTAATACTCTCCACACCTCCCCCCGTCCCCAGGACTACCCCACCCACCCCTCCGCCCTCCCCCAGGCAAAGCCCTCGAAGTCAGAAACAAGGCTTGAAACCCTTCCTCTGAAAGAAGCCCAGAGGACAGCGGTCCTGAGGCACAGCCTTCACAGCTCGGGTATGACATTACCTGGAATCCCTGGACTCTGGTAAGATAGTCCAGCTGCTCAGAGGGTCTCGTGAGAGGTCCATGGGGTGCGTGGCCCGAAGAGACGCTGCTCCTTGCGATGGTCTCGGCTGTGGGCGAGGTGCCCCCATACAACAGCTCTCGGGCTATCATGGCAGTCACCGTGGCCTTGGCAGGGTTCGGGGCTGCCCGGGTGAAATCTTTGGCGTGATGTCCTTGACTGACTCCTACAGCCTGGGCGACCTCGGGCACCATTGGGAGAATTCCAGCAGGCAGTTGCTGATGACTTAGACAAGGCATCCTGAACTCATCCTCTCTACTGCCTGGGGAGAGACACATGCAGACCAGCTCGAATCCACACGCACTACCTGGAGGGCCGGCCCTCCCCTGGACTCCAGGGCACAGGGAAGGCTGCAGGCACGGGTGCCCTGCACTCACTGGCTGGACACCTGGCTTCCTCAGGACCCTTGCAGATCTTTGAAGCTCATGCCAATCAAGACAACAGTAAACTTATACTCACTAGTCCCGTTTTCATCCCCAGAGCCAGGTTCAAAAAAGGTTACTTTTCTTCCATCCCCAGGTTTCTTTATGGGTGTCTTTAAAAAGAAAAAAAAAGGACATGAGCATAAATCAAATCACTGAAACGTCAGCCCCTGCTATCCAAAACTACACAACCTCCAACCCACATCAATCGAGGCACCTGGCAGGAAAGCCCTTCCCCAAAGCTGCCCGCTAGAGCACGCAGGCCATCTTGGAGAGCCTGTCCCTCTCACCCCACCAGCCGTTCCACAAAGAGCATCTGGCAGAGAGGAAACGGCATTGGCCTGTGGAGATGAGCCGGTGCCCTGCACCCACAGGAAGACGGGAACGTTAACCTTCAGAGGAGCAGAGATGCTAGACCGCAGCTGCCCTCCGAGGTGGGGAAAGAAGTGTTTAGACTAAAGCTAAGCAAATCGAAAATATTTCCTGAAACTAATATCCAATTAAAAAACAAGGTCACACATCCAAAGATAACACCCTTGGGAGGGAAATGTGTTTCAGTGAGAATTTTGTCACATACAAGGTCTCCCTTCTGAGCAGTAACAAGGGAAGGATGCTTATGAGTGCTCTATAAGACTGTGGAATGAAACCCCAAAAGCCCGGTTCAGGATCTGTGCCAGTGGTGTTTGGGGTTCCAGTTATTAACTATGTGGCCATGGCTGACACTGTTTCTCTCTGTCAATGTGACTGGCAGATATGAGCAAGCCACTCTTGGTTCCAAGCTGATCTACAAGATCACTCAGTGATTGGGAGCAGAAGCTCACTTGAGGCTTTCACTGGCGTCCAGGACTGCTCTAGGCAGAGCTGAATTTTTCAATAGCAAATGATTTTCACCTGCTGTTCATCTCATATAAGAACAAATAAATCCCAAATCAACACTCTACTGTCAGGGTCTCAGTGTCCCAGAAACTCTAAGGCCGGCACTGCAGTGAATGGAGGCCTACGGGTTATGAGTCTCATGCAGGCAGATGACAGAATTTACACTTGTTAGCTTCAAGCCCTTACAGGCATCCTACCAATGGAGGGGAGCAGCCCTCCACAAGGCATCCCAGACCACAAAGACACTGAACCAGCAACGGCCTAAGCCAGAGCCATGTCTGGGACCAGGGGACTTGCAATTCCCTCCGAGCATGTTATAATCGTCCAAAGGGCTAAGATGCTGCCTGGCAGGGCCATTGTGCTGCCAGGAGTACGTAGCCTGATGCTCGCCCGAGGTGCTAGGGTTGCCCGGGGTGAGGTGAGAGGGCCATTTTGTGAGGAGAGAGCCCGAGCATCACCTTTTCCTCTGACTTGAGCGCTGGTTTGGCAGGCTGTGCCTGTGGGACTTTGAAGCCAAGGATCTCCAGCATGTTCTCAGCCGCGTTGCGCTTGGCTACCTTCTTATTGGTGCCCACTCCTTCTGCAGTGTGGTTTCCAACCTTCACCTGCACCAAGAAGTCAAAACACAGACCAGTGCTTAAGCCTTCAGAGGAGAGAACAGGCGGGAATTAGCAGTGTGGGCAAAAAAAACCATCAGTGGTCTTAATGGCTTAAGGGTGGCGCCCAGGGCTGGCCTGCCTCAGTCTGCCAAAGTTGATTATTAAATACTCAGGCGACTGGAAAGCCACCTGCTAAACACAGCCAGTTTTAAACATTAAATTACGTGTGCTTATAATTAATTAAATTATTTTATCAAGCAAAGGTAATGATGTGACTGCATTTTACAGAGATCTGCGTTCGGAGATTCTGTCCATGTCCTGAATTTGCACATAATGGGCTACATCTCCTCCCAACTCTGTGACCAGAAGTGGCACCTTGATGTTGAAATCGGCCCTGGTGGGAGTATTTACACCACAGAAATCTGCAAATGCAGATTAAGTTGTTGACTGACTGTCTAACTCTAAATTTACACTGATGGAGAAAAGGTTAATATCACAGATGAAGCTTAGAAGCATGTTAAGTCTGTAGCCATTACACTGAAACTAGTACAAAAACCTGAAACATTCTTCCAGTCTTCAGAAATTATTGTTCAGTTCTGCAGAGAAGTCACTCATATCGTCTCCAAAGAGTGAAATTACACATCCTCACTGTTGTACTTTTATCTTATTTGTGAATATAAATAAAAATATCAACCAATGTTCATGCTAGAGTTAAAATCCCAAGTCTACAATGTGGATCTGTCAGTGGCATGAGCAACATTTTGGCTGAACTGGATAGTAATAAAGCATAATATGTTGTCTGATTTCACAACACTATGGATGACTGTCATACCGAAGTACGTGTGAACTTCATAAGAAAGAATACGTTATTTGTAAATTACATACACATCCTTTCTACTGGCAAAAGTTGTAACCTCTGTATGCACGTGTGTGTCTGGTATACGTACATACACATGCCTCCCAGCACACGCTCTCCCTTGAGAGCTGGCTGATAAACATACCCCAGCACACCACTGCCGACCATCCCATTCCAAGCTGGCCTGATCACAGGAACCCAGCTACTGAAACCAGAAGCTCCAAGTTCCAAGACTGAAAAGTCCCAAAATCCTTCCCGGCTGTGAGACTGGTGTGTGACTGGACTCCAGCCTGGTCACCTACCGGCCATTTCCTCTCAGGCAAATTACTAATCCTCTCAGCAAACTGCAAGTTCCTTGTTGAATGGAAGGATTATTCTCCTACCTTCTGACTGCACAGGCACAACACCCCAGGTCAAGTGACAGTTCTACACAAGGACTGAGTGTTCTGTTTTTCAGAAAATACCTTTACGTGCAAATCACAAGGGAAGCTGCCCATGCGAAGTGGTCATTTAGTAAGCGAAGTCCAGGGAGAAACACTCCACACAGCTCTGAAGTGTCATACCTGGGGGTCAGGATGGCCAGAGGAAGGGCGTCCACAGCTTGAGCAGACCCACCTGCATCACGAACTCCCTGCGGCGTGGGAGGCCTCGCTCTGTGAGGAGCAGGTACTCTGGCTCCTTCTCCTTCTTCGCCTGCTGGATCTGGGCCAGTCTGCTGATCGGGTTGATGCCCTGGCCATACTCGGGGCTTGTCTGTGGCTGAGGGACAAAGAGTGCAAAAGCTCGGTGCCACTCAGGACATGACAGGAGATGAAACGTTTCATGTGATCCGATAGCTCAGAAGTAGCCAGACCTTCTTTTAACTTAGCCCTTCCAAAATGAAAAGCTGCTTTGTGATTTTCTACGATTGTTCTGAGGTGATTTTACGCTCTTGGCAAACCAGCATCAACATCTCACTATGACTCGGCAATCGTCACCGCCACACCCACTTTGTTAACAAATTCAACATATGACAGTAAATATGCAGAAAAAAATATGAAACACTGGCACTAAAATTCCCTAGAAGTCTGTACTGTGGTGGATTCCTAGCTTTCTTAAAAAAAAAACAAACCTGATGCAGACACCACATCAACAGAACCTAAGAATCCCACAGTTATTTTCTGGAGCTGCTGTCTGTCATGGAATCCTCATCCCCTCCACTGTCAGGGCGCTTCCAGGGTACATTAGGTGAAAAAGGAAACCGCAAAAGAGCATGAAGGGGAACTCCCAAAAAACTGAGTTATCTCTTGGAGGGTGGGCTTCTTATCGGCACGCTTCCCCTGCTAGGAAAGTGTTCTAGGAACCTACTGGCATCAGGAAAGTGTTCTAGGAACCTACTAGCTATCGTTGTGAAAGGCTGCGTTCAGCTCCAGTGAATTTTTGGTTTTTTGGGTTTTTCTGAGATTCTGTGACACGTTTGCCCATCTCACGGTGGATGATTTACAAGTGCACCTTCCCACACCGCACTGAGTGCTCAGCAGTCTTTTTTGACAAAAAGTGGCATGACGTTCACCCAATCTCATCCCAAGCGACTTCTTTTCGTTTCCCCAGATGAAAAAAGTCCTCAAAAGGAAACGTTTTGCCAGTGTGGAAGAGGTGAAACAAAAGACAGTAGAAGCACTAAAAGGCATCAAAATGGATGAGTTCCAAAACTGTTTTGAGCAATGGAAAAGCATCTCAATAGGTGCATTGCTGCCGGCACAGTGGTTCAAGCCTGTAATCCCAGCACTTTGGGAGGCCGAGGTGAGAGGACTGCCTGAGCCCGTGGGTTCGAGATCAGCCTGGGCAACATAGTGAGACCTCGTCTCTACAATAAATCAAAAAATGAGCCGGGCATGGTAGCTCGTGCCTACAGTTCTGGCTACTTGGAAAGCCAAGGCAGAAGAATTGCCAGAGCCCAAAAGGTCGATGCTGGGGTAGCCGCGAGCATGCTACTACACTCCAGCCTGGGCAACAGAATGAGACTCCTACTTAAAAAAAAAAAAAGACAGGTGTACTGCATCCAATGGAGAGTACTACGAAGGTGACTGAAGTATAAACATGTAAGAATACACAATTTTTAATGAATAATTCCAGTTTTGGGGGGACCCTCTTGTATATATAGGATGCTAACTTTATGTAAGAAGAATCTGGATCACGCTGTAGCATGAAACTGCATATGCTAAAAATCACAACAGAACAGATCCTAGCATTCCTAAATCCCCCAGTGGAATCCTGACCCTTTTCTGGGGGTGGGGAAAGAGTCAACATGTTCTGACATTTTGCTGTATGCTTCTTCTTAGTAGCTCAAAAATACGAAGAAGGCATACTGCAAAATGTCTCCGCACCCTGCCCCATGGCCTCCTCCATCTTCAGAACAGGCGTGGTCACTGAGCTGAGGCCCCACAATCACTGGCCCCGCAGAGGACATTTCGCCCCGCCCAGCTCCTGGCCCTCCTGTTACAGATGTTCTTCTACTGAACCATGTGCGTCCTGATTGCCACCTAACCTGAGGCTCTTGTGGCATCTGGAAAGCTCTGCCAGGCCTGGTGGGTGACATGTTTGCCCTGTCCCCTTTCACTCTGGGGACAGCCACCAGTCTTCTAAACCCCCAACCACCTGTAGTAATGAAATGCCTTCTTTGTTCCAAAAGGCTCTCACCTTGACTATGGGTTTTGTTTTCTTTTTGATTCTGGGCTTCACCCGCTCAACTGCAGGCAAGGGTGGCAGCTTCTTCAGCTCCTCAAGGACAGCTATTGCCGCGTTCTTCTTGGAAATCTTCTTGCTCTTCCCTTCACCTTCCCCGACAAACTCCCCAACGGAAACCTTGGTCACGAAGTTCTTCATGTGGGGTGGGCCACTCTCCCGGGCCACCTGTTTCAGAGGGAAAGACTAAGTGAAAGCGAACAGACACTTATTAAGAGCTGCAGGGCACACTGGCTGGCACGCATCACATGAGACATGGAGGGCACATCCAGGGCAAGGCCACTGAAAAGGGCACATACCTGTCGAAAGAAGGAAGTCAGGACCAGCGGGATGTTCAGCCCGGAACGGAGCCCTTCTACCCCCACCAGAACGGCTAGCACCCCAAGCTGAGTATGAGCCCTGCAACTGGCAACGCCCAGCAACAAAGGCAGCACAAGGAGTTCAAGGCTAATATTTGCTCTGAGCTCCAGCCAAGACTGAGCTTACTAAACACAGGCTACTTTGCAGTTATAAAAAGGAAGAAGAGGCCAGGCTCAGTGGCTCAGCCTATAATCCCAACACTTTGGGAGGCTGAGGAGAATGAACTGCCTGAGCCTGCAGGTTCGAGATCCACCCGGGCAACTTGGCAAGATTTCTACAATAAATAAAAAATTAACCGGGCGTGGTAGTGCGTGCCTGTAGTTGCGGCTACTTAAAAGGGTAAGGTGGAAGGATCGCCAGAGCCCAGCAGGTCGAGTCTGCAATGGCCAGGAGCGTGCCACTGCACTCCCGCCAGGGCAACAGGGTGAGACTCAACTCAAAAAAAAAAAAAAAAAAGAGGAAGAAGAAACATCATTAAGCACTGATTAAAAAGTGATTGCCAGCATACATTAAGTGAAAAAGACACGGCACAAGAATGTATATGGCATGATAAGAAAAAAAGGGTTTATATACATATCTAAACACACACACACACACACACGTACGTATTTCTATGCTTGCTTCTGCAAAAGAAAACACAGGAAGGACAAACCAGAAGCAGTGAAATTAGTTACCTATGGTAGGTGTAAGAGATTGCAGTAGAGAGACAGGGAATGAGACGTGAATGTATCTCTTTATATAGTTTTGACTTTTGGAAGCATTTAGTGTTTTATAAATTAAGGAAATATGGTCAGGTGCAGTGCATGCCTGTAATCCCAACCAGTTTGGAAGGCCAAGGTGGGAGGACCACTTGAGGCCAGGAATTTAAGCATAGTAAGACCTCATCTCTTAAAAAAAATAAAGATATAAAATCAAGTCAACAAAGATAAGGAAAAAAAATCTAAACAGAATATGAAACAGAAACCTAACTATCAAAGTGATTACATTTACGTGGACAGAAAATAAAAACCACCCAGGCATCATGGTAGATGCTTCTAATCCCAGCTACTCAGGAGGCCGAGATAAGAGAATGACTTAAGCCCAGTATTTCAAGGCTGCAGTGAACTATGATTGTACCACTGCACTCCAGCCTGGGCAACCAAGCAAAACCCTGTGTCTTAAAACAAAAAAACTGAATCCAACCTACATTAACCAAGACCCTCTTGTAAAGAAAAACCAAGTTAGAAGACTTACATACTACCAGATCCCAAGAATTCCTCTAAAATCACACCAACTATGGTATCATGGTTTTCTGTAAGGATAAACTAACGGATCAAAAGAACAGAGGTAGAAACAGATTGGCACATATGTGGTCACTTAATTTTTTGCAAACACACCAGAGCAAATGAAAATTCTTTTTTTTTTTTGAGTTAGAGTCTCATTCTGTCACCCAGACTGGAATGCAGTGGCCGCTCCCGGTCACCACAGCCTCGACCTGCTGGGCTCTGGCGATCTTCCCGCCTTAACCTTCCAAGTAGCTGGAACTACAGGCACGCACTACCATGCCTGGCTAATTTTTGATTTAT
>NW_007249738.1:676909-677407 GCF_000164805.1 Carlito syrichta
TCACCTCAGCCTCCCAAAGGCGCAGGATTACAGGCTGAGCCACCGAGCCTGGCTGAAAATTCTTTTTTAGGCCAGGTGCAGTGGCTCAAGCCTAAAATCCCAGCACTTTGGGAGGCTGAGACAAGAGCACTGCCTGAGCCCGTGGGTTTGAGACCAGCCTGGACAAAATGGTGAGACCTCATCTCTACAATAAATCAAAAATTTGCTGGGTGTGGTAGCGCATGCCTGTAGTTCCGGCCACTTAGAAGGCTGAGGCGAAAGGATCGCCTGAACCTAGCAGGTCGAGGCTGCAGTGGCCAAGAGCGTGCCACTGCACTCCAGCCTGGGAGACAGAGTGAGACTTCAACTCAAAAAAAAAGAAAAACAAAATTCTTTTTTAAAAAAAGGATACCTGCCGGGCTCGGAGGCTCAGTCTGTAATCCCACACCTTTGGGAGGTTGAGGTGAGTGGATTGCCTGAGCCTGCGGGTTCGAGACCCGCCCGGGCAGCGAGACCTCA
>NW_007249738.1:677490-679372 GCF_000164805.1 Carlito syrichta
CAAAAAAAAAAAAAAAAGGATACCAGAGCCACTAGATATCTACATGTAAGGAAAGGACAACGACAACAAAAATCAAACCATGACCCCCAATTCACACCACAAACAAAAATTAATTGAAGCTGGGTCACAAACCAGAATGTTAAAGCTAAAACTATAAAGGTTTTAGAAGAAAACAGGAGAAAGCTTCATGACCATGAAGTTGGCAAGAGTTGAACACAAAAGACAAAACACTCCAAACAGAAAGAAAAAACCAGAATTCCTCATAATTGAAAATTGCTTATCAAACGACAAGATTTGTAAAGTAAAAAAGCAACCCACAGAATGGGAAGAATACTAGCAATATATGTATCTGACAGAGACATACATTGTATCTGACAGAGACTCTATGTCCAGACTAGTTAGAGTTCTTGCAGGTCAATAATGAAAAGACAAACTATTCAATGACAAAAATGAGCAAATACTTGAACAATACAGTCGCATGTCACAAAATGATGTTTTGGTCAACAAAGGACCCTATATAAGACAGTGGCCCCCTAAGATTATAATGGAGATGAAAAACTCCATCTAGTGACATCTCGATGATCCTGCCCTTGTGTAAGCCTAGGCTAACATGTGTTTGTGTCTCAGTGTTTATATATATATACAAACACTTTTTTTTTTTTTTTGTAGGAGTCCCACTCTGTCACCCAGGCTGGAATGCAGTGGCAGGCTCACAGCCACTGCAGTCACGACCTGCTAGGCTCAGTAGATCCTTCCACTCCAGCCTTCCAAGTAGCTGGAACTACAGGCATGTGCCACCATGCCTGGCTAATTTTTCTTGATTTATTGTAGAGATAAGGTCTCACCAAGTTGTCCAGGCTGGTCTCGAACCTGTGGGTTCAAGGCAATCCTCTCACCTTGGCCTCCCAAAGTGCTGGGATTACAGGTGTGAACCACTGCGCCCGGCCATATATATTCTTAAAACCAGAAAAAAGGACCAGGAATGGTGGCTCACACCTATAATCCCAGCACATTGGGAGGCCACAATGGGAGAACTGTTTGAGACCAGCCAGGGCAATACAAAGAGATTCCATCTCTAAAAAAATTTAATAATAAAACAGAAAACAGCTTACAGAATGAGGACATAAAGAAAATATTTTTTGTGAAGCTGTATAGTCTGGTTGTGTTTTAAGCTAATGTTTTCACAAGTCAAAAAGTTTTTAAGCCAGGCTCGGTGGATCAGCCTGTAATCCCGCGCTTTGGGAGCCTGAGGTGAGTGGATTCCCTGAGCCTGCAGGTTCAAGAGCCGCCTGGGCAGCAAGACCTCATCTCTACAATAAACCAAAAAATCAGCCGGGCGTGATAGCGCATGCCTGTAATTCCAGCTACTCGGAAGGCTGAGGCGGAAGGATCGCCGGAGCCCAGCAGGTCGAGGCTGCGGTGGCCGGGAGCGGCCACTGTACTCCAGTCTGGGCGACAGAGTGAGACTCCAACTCAAAAAAATAAATAAATAAATAAAATAAAAAGTTAAACATATCTGGGCACGGTGGCTCACACCTATAATCCCAGCACTTTGGGAGGCAAGGTGAGAGGACCGCCTCAGTTCATGGGTTCAAGACCAGCCTGGGTAACTTGGTGAGACCTTATCTCTACAATTAAAAAAAAAATTAGCTGGGCTCGGTGGTTCAGCCTGTAATCCCGTGCCTTTGGAAGGCTGAGGTGAGTGGATTGCCTGAGCCCGCAGGCTCGAGACCTGCCTGGGTAGCAAGACCTCATCTCTACAATAAATCAAAAAAATCAGCCGGGCGTGGTAGCGTGCGTCTGTAATTCCAGCTACTCGGAAGGCTGAGGCAGAAGGATCGCCAGAGCCCAGCAGGTCGAGGTTGTGGTGGCCGGGAGCGGC
>NW_007249738.1:679667-702129 GCF_000164805.1 Carlito syrichta
ACTCCAACTCAAAAAAAAAAAAAAATTAGCCGGGTGTGGTGGCGCACGCCTGTAGTTCCAACTACTTGAAAGGCTGAGGCAGAAGGATTGCCTGAGCTCAGTAGGTCTAGGCTGCGGCGGCCTAAGTGTGACACTGCACTCCAGCCTAGGTGACAGAGTGAGACTCCAACTCAAAAAATAAATACATAAATAAAGTTAAAATTTTTTTGTTAAATAAATAAACGCAGTTTGTAGCCTTTTGTTTTTCTTCTTAAGACTCACAGAATCTGTTTTTCTGTATCCATTCGTTTCTAGAGTGAGACTCCAACTCAAAAAAAAAAGTTAAATGTCTATAAAATATAAAAGCTCTAGTAAGCTAAAATTAACTTACTGAAGAAAACTATTTAAAAAGTAAATGGAGTACAGCCCCAGTGTACAGTGTTCATAAGATCCTCAGTAGTGCAGGCATGTCCCAGGCTCTCATGCTCCCTCTCTCCATCACTCACCAACTTCTGAGCGACTTCCAGTCCCGCAAGCTCCATTCATGGCAAGACCCCTACACAGGTGGGCCATGTTTCACCTTTTACGCCATATTTTTAGTGTACCTTTTCTGCATTTAGGCACAAATATTTGCCACTGTGTTACCACTGCATACAGTACTCGATACAGTCACATACCGTACAGAGTTGTGGCCTAGGAGGCCACACCATACAGCGTCAGTGTGCAGTGGGGACGATGCCACCTAGGCTTATGTAAGCACACTGTAAGATGCTCCCACAATGCCAGAATCACCTGGTGATGTGTTTCACAGAACACACCCTCCTTATTAAGAGATGTATGACTGTGCTTTACAGAGTATGATCTCTAAATGGCCAGTAAGCATATAAAAGTATTCTTCCTTAGTCATCAGGGAAACGCAAATTAAAACCACAACGAAAGATGAACATACACACAAATGGCTAAAATTTTAAGACTCATCATGGGTGGCAGAGACGTGGAGCAAGTGGTGGGAGTGTAAACAGGGACAATTACCTTGGGAAACTATTGAGCAACTAAAGTTAGCCACCCACTCTGTGACTCAGCAGCTGTGGTGCCCTCGTACCTGAGAAAACCTAGGCAAGGATGTCGCAGCAGCTTTACGCATAAAAGCCTCAAAGTAGAAACAATTCAAGTGCTCCTCAGCAGGACAATATATAAATGACACTTTCACATTCACACAATGGAATACCACTCGACAGTCAACTCCTGATACACACACTTGGGTGAATCTCAAAAACATGACAAGCACAAAAAACTAGACACAAAGCCATATGGACTGTATGGAAGTCTAAAAACGAAAAGCTCATCTCAGTGGTAGATCTCAGAAAGCAGTGCTGGCTGGGTGGGGATGAACTGAAAAGGGGCAGAGAGCACTTCAGGACGTTATGGAACTCCCATGGTTTTGAACATATGCTACAATGCATGAACTGTTCCTGCAAGACACACGCATTTTGCTGTATATAAAGCATATTTCCACCGTCTGCCAGCATGGGGAAGAAGTGATCCAAGGAACTTTGGAGCACACTATTTTGATGATATGCCTTCAGTGTAATGATAAAAAGATACTGCAGAGCTAACAAGAGCCGCGTTTCTCCTGCCTTCCCTGGGAAATAAAAGAGCTAAGCTAAAAAGATGTCTTCAACCATCCCTAACAGCTTGCTGTTGATGAGATGGACCAGATTCTGCAACATGGAGTAAGCAACAGAGAGGAAGATCCCTAGGACGCCAGACAGAGACGAGAGGAGCAAACTTGTGATTCAGAAGACGCACACTTCCCGGCTCTCACCCACCAGGGCAGCAAGCACAGATAGCCTCCCTTGTGTCCACTCCAAGGAACCAGGGCCCCTGGAAGGAGTGGCTGAGGTCATTTCTATTTTAAAAATCTCCATTTCCACTGGGGCCAAAGCTCCATTTTACCAGAAGGTATGGAAACCCTCAGAATCTAAAGGGAGAGGTATGAGGGTAAATTAATAAAGGAAGGACTGTTGCTTCAATAAACGGTATAGAAACAATTGGATATCCAAAAACAAAGAACAAAAAAAATTCAACCCCCACATCACTGTGTGTGTGTGTGTGTGTGTGTGTGTGTGTGTGTGTGTGTGTGTACAGAGAATGCCAAAAAAAAGTATACACATTTTAAGAAAGGAAAAAAATGGTATTAAAACTAATACCGCCGGGCTCGGTGGCTAATCCTGCAATCCCATGCCTTTGGGAGGCTGAGGTGAGTGTATTGCCTGAGCCTGCAGGTTCGAGACCCACCTGGGCAACTTGGCAAGACCTCATCTCTACAAATCAAAACTGAGCCAGGCGTGTAGCGCGTACCTGTAGTCCCAGCTACTCGGAAGGCTGAGGTGGAAGGATCGCCAGCGCCCAGCAGGCAAGGCTGTGGTGGCCGGGAGCGGCCACTGCACTCCAGTCTGGGGGCCAGAGTCAGACTCCAACTCAAAAAAAAACCAACAAAAAAACACAGTAATACCGATAACACGAGATGAACGAATACAAGCCACATCTGACTTCTGCAATGACAAGAGGCGCTCAAAGTGGTTGCAATCAACGTCCAGACACTTCCGATGACGGCAAACTAGAAGTAACACACAGGCAACATCTCTTAAAATGTATATACATTTTGGGGGCACCCCCAGTATATATAAACTCAAAATTAATCACGAACTTAAATGTAAGAGCTGCAGCTATAAAACTTCCAAAAAAGATAAAGGTTTTCTAGCAGTGCTTCTTTTTCAAGAGACTGGTCAGTGCCAGGTCTTCCTGATATGAAACTTTTGCCTGCCTTTCCTTCCTCTCTTCTTCTCTTTAACAGACTTTGTTTTAAAAACAAGAAAGAAAATAAAGATTTTCTTAGATTAGACAAAGGTATCTTAGGACACAAAAATGAATCATAAAAGAAAAATGTGACAAACTGGACATCACCAAAATTAAATACTTCTGCTCTGTGGAAGACGTGAAAAATAAAACGACAAGCCACAGACTTGGAGAAAATAATCTGCAAAATACTTAACCTGATAAAGGACTTGTATTCAGAATATTTAAAGAACCATCAAAACTCAGTAGTAAAAAGACACTAAAAAAATCGACAAAAGACACAAACAGAAATTTTACCAGAGAAGACATACAGGTTGCAAAATAAGCACATAAAAAGATGCTCAGTATAACTAGTCTTCATGGAGATAAAATTAAAATCACAAGAAGACACTACGGTACACCTAACAGAACTACTGAAGTTTTAAAAATGGACAATCCCAAGTGACAAGGACATACAGCAATTAAAGTTCTCTCATACACTGCAGTGGGATGCAGAATGAACATCCAGCATGGAAAACAATCTGGCAGCTTCTCACACAGTTGAAGGTCTTTATTTATCATCCAACTGAGCAAATCCACTCTCAAGTTTTTACCCAAAGAGAAATGAAAACATGTCACCACAGGTGTATATAAATGTTTACGGGAGCTTTACTTTTAATTTATTTACCTATTGGAAACAATACAAATGGTCTCCACCTGGTGAATGGATAAGCAAGCCATGGTATGCTCACCCAGTGGAGACCACTCAGCAACAGAAAGGAACAAATCACAGATACACAACAAGAAATGACTCCAAGCCTGCATTACGCTAAGCTAAAGAAGCCAGACAAAGGGCAACACATTCTGATTCCACTATGTACTATTCTTAATGAAGGCCAAACAACAGGACAGACATCAGTTCAGTTCCCAGAGGCTGAGGATGCAGGGGGGCGACTGATTGCAAAGGAACACGAGGAATAATGTTCCAGGGTGGAATATGCTACAGAACTTGAATGTGGTGGTGGCGACACAACTGTATGCATTTATCAAAATCCATAGGATGGTATACTTACACAGGGAGATTTTTACTATATGTAAACCATACCTCGAAAAATCTGGCCCTGGTGACTCAGCCTGTAATCCCAGCAATTTGGGAGGCTAAGGCAAGTGGATTGCCTGAGCCTGCGGGCTCAAGACCAGTCCGAGCAACTTAGCGAGACCTCATTTCTACAATAAATCAAAACTTAGCTGGGCATGGTAGCGCGGGCTTGTAGTTCCAGCTACTTGGAAGGCTGAGGCAGAAGGATCACCAGAGCCCAGCAGGCTGACACTGGGGTAGCTGTAAGTGTGCCACTGCATTCCAGCCTGGGCAACAGAGTGAGATTCCAACTCAAAAAAAAAAAAAACGGACCCACCTCCACACCAAAAACCAAACCAATGGGGGCATTATAAAGGGCACAGGAGTCTGTTTGAAGTAGAATTTGTACATCAAAATGAATGGCAATGGAATAATACTTTAGGGTCACACATAGTGGCTCACACTTATAATCCCAGTGCTTTGGGAGGCTGAGGTGAGAGGATTGCTTGAGGACAAAGGTTTGAGACCAGCCTGGGCAGCATGGCAAGACTCCATCTCTGCAAAGATAAAAAAATTATCTGGGCATGGTGGCACAGGCCTGCAGTCTTAGTTACTCAGGGGGCTGAGGTGGGAGAACTCCTTAAGCCCAGACATCCAAGGTTACAGTGAGCTGTGATGGTGCCACTGCAGTCCAGCCTAGGCAAAAGAGCAAGACCTTGTCTCTTATTCAAGAAAAAGGACAAATCACCGGGACAACTGGTAAAATGTGAATATAGGATAGCATAACAAGAATGCTAAATTTCTTGTATTTAATCATTAGATCGTGGCTATTTAAGAGAATGTGCTTGTTTTTAAGAGGTACATACTAAAATATTAGGGGTCAAAGGTGTGTGCTTGTTTTTAAGAGGTACATACTAAAATATTAGGGGTCAAAGGTGTGATATCTGCCACTTACTATCAAATGGTTCAGCAAAACTAAAAGACAGAAAATAAAGTAATATGTATATTGCCAGGAAAAGTAAAATGCTACCCACTGGTGAATCAAAGTGAAAGTTATCTTCACTGCCCTATTCTTGCAACTTTCATACACGTCTGAAATTTTTAAAAATAACTGTTGGAAAGACGTCTAGGAGAGACAGGTGACCCAAGAAGTGGCTGTGCAGTGCCTGAGCTGGGGTGCAGGAGCCTCGCATGGCAGCCAGGAGCTCCTCCAAGAGGGGTGTGGGTAGGACTGCCTGTGCCTGGCAACTGACTTTAAAGAGCTTCTCCAAGCGCCAGACCCCAACAGCCTGATGCTGGGATGCTTCATCCCAAAGCAGTGTTTTCCACGTTTTCAGGTGAGACTTGGGGTGGACAGGCAGCCACCATAATGGCTCTCTTCAAATTCACAGCCCCGCCCTCATCAGGATTCCATTAATCTGAGTGTGATCAGGTCACAACTGCTTCAGGATGACAAATATCAATTAACACCATTACATTTCTAACAACACTGTGCTTTATCAAAAATCAAGCTAAACAGCTTGGACCCAGGGCTATACAAGAACCAGGTTTTTGGCCCCAGACAGGCAACCCCCGTCCACTCCCACTGTGGAAGCTTCTCTGTTTTCTCAATAAATCTGGCTTCCTCAAACAAAAAAAAAAAAAGTCAAACTGTATGCATTTTCCAAAAACTGTTTAAATGGCTCCTGTCTTCTCCTATTAAATCACCTAACCTCAGCCGGGCTTGGTGGCTCAGCTTGTAATCCCGTGCCTTTGGGAGGCTGAGGTGAGTGGATTACCTGAGCCCGTGGGTTCGAGACCCACCTGGGCAACTTGGTGAGACCTCATCTCTACAATAAATCAAAAAATGAGCCGGGTGTGGGAGCGCGCCTATAGTTCCAGCTACTCGGAAGGTTGAGGCAGTAGGATCGCCGGAGCCCAGCAGGTCAAGGCTGTGGTGGCCGGGAGTGGCCACTGCACTCCAGTCTGGGTGACAGAGTGAGACTCCAACTCAAAAAAATAAAAAATAAAAAAATAAATCACCTAACCAGCTGGGCACAGTGGCTCATTCCTGTCATACCAGCACTTTGGGAGGTAGAGGCAAGAGGACTGCCTGAGCCCAGAGGTTCGAGATGAGCCTGGGCAACTTGGTGAGACCGTGTCTCTATAATAAATCAAAAAATCAGCTGGGCGTGATGGCTGCCTGTAGTTCCAACTACTTGGAAGGCTGAGGTGGGAGGATCACCTGAGCCCAGGAGATCAAGGCTGTGATGGCCTTGAGTATGCCACTGTACTCCAGCCTAGGTGTCAGAGTGAGACTCTGAATGAATGAACGAACGAATGAATGAATGAATAAATAAATACTTAACCCAGCTTCCCATGTGACAGCTTTGGTAGCAAAAAACTTAGTCAAATATTAACTAAGCATTTCCTGAGCATCCAGTACATGCCAGGTAAACTTCCAGGTGCAATAGCGAAGTAAGCCCTTGCTTAACTCAATGATGGGAGCCAATACGAGCCTTCTGCTGTATGAGTAATTAATATATGTACTCATATTAACAAATTCAATGCCACCACTACACACCGAAATATTAGTTTAAAAGATACTCTTGGCCGGGCTCAGTGGTTCAGCCTGTAATCCCAGAACTTTGGGAGGCCGAGGCAAGTGAATTGCCTGAGCTCACAAGTTTGACCAGCCTTGGCAACTTGGCGAGACCTCGTCTCCACAATAAATCAAAATTTAGCCAGGCGTGATAGCGTGCCTGTAGTTCTAACTACTTGGAAGGCTGAGGTAGAAGGATCGCCGGAGCTCAGCAGGTCGACGCTAGGGTGGCTGTGAACCTGCCACAGCACTCCAGCCAGGGCGATGGATGGAGTAAGACTCTGACTCAAAAAAAAAAGATATCTTCCACCAGAGGGTGCTCCTACAATTTCTTTTATGGGATACTTGACAATCCCGTTGTATGTTACAAATTCCTGAACACAGGTTTGAAAGCCAGGTTTGAAACAAAAGAGAAAGTAGGAAGGAAACAATCTGGCCCCCAAACCCCACAGACCAAGCATATAAAACAGTAGTCTCTCACTAAGGCTCCACAAAGCTCTGTGATTTGGGGTGCCAAACCTCACAGGAACCCAGGGCTCTTAAAGAGCAGGTGCCTCTGGAACCCTGGGAAGTCAAGTATTTCCCATCAAGGGCTCCTTCCAAACCCCCCGCCCCACAGTCTGTCCAAACTCACCCATACCACACTAATCTTTGGGCAAGAAACAGAAGCATGGCTCCTCTTTCCCGAAATGGGCCCAAGGGACCTCATGACTCTTGGGGACACAGCTCCCCACTAGCTTCCCCGCAGCCACAAGCTCTCTGTAACCACCATTCTGTGTGTTACCCCATCTTACCACTACCCCATCCACACAGATGGAGAGGCGGGAGGGAGAAGACACTGACTCTCTACCCAGGAGGAGAACCACAGAAATCTGGTCTCACTTTCTGGGAATGGAGAGGTAGGACTTTTGCGGGGGAAATGGCTGGAACAAAGAAAATTCCAGCACACAGGCTGGCCCTGATCACCCTGGGTACCCTTTCCCCACTGCCCCGTGGCAGGCAGGGAAGACCCATCAGTCAGAAGCATCATCCCTCAGCTGAAGGACGGACTACAATTGGGGTGAGTTTAGGATGCTAGCACACGGCAGGAAAAAAATGTTATGACCATCAGGCATGAAATTTGGGGGTGATCTGTAACTGTAAAAAAACACTAGAAAATTATTTTATAAGATGACAAACTTCAGGTCGGCCTTAAAATATATATATAGTCCATAATCAAGCATGGAAATCAACAGAAAGAATTTCCCATGTCAGACTTTTATTTGTAAGAAAAGTCACCAAAAAATCCTCCCTACCCAGTCTCTTTGTATTGACTATGCCGCCTTTTAAGGAAATATGTACTAAATGTACCTTATTTTCCATTTTGAACACACAATCACTAATTGTTATTTTTAAACCACAAGGACTCCAACAACAAATGAAGTTATTAAACAGGAATTGGGGCAAACGCTAGGCAATGACAAAACCCATGCCCTTTTCAAAATGACTCTGATGAGATTTTTAGAAACCAAAGATGCTTTTGTGACTGATGAAAGTGACTGACTCCCGCAAACACTACAGGTGTGAACATTAACCCAGCCTTCCTTCAACCCAACTGAGACAGTCATGGCCCACCTAGAGATTGTGGCTGTCCCTAAGCTAAGGACTCCTGGAAGAAGAGAATAACGCTTTGCTGAATATGTTTGAATCTGGCCAGGCGCAGTGACTCACACCTGTAATCCCAAAACTTTGGGAGATGAAGGTGAGAGGATTGCCTGAGCCTGGGGGTTCGAGACGAGCCTGGGCAACATGGTGAGGCCTCATCTCTACAATGAATCAAAACATTAGATAGGCGTGGTGGCACAAGCCTGTAGTTTCAGCTACTTGGAAGGTTGAGGTAGAAGGCTCGCCTGAGCCCAGCAGGTCAAGACTGAGGTGACCGTAAGCAGCGTGCCACTGCACTCCAGTTTGGGCGACAAAGTGAGACTCCAGCTCAAAAAAACCAAAAACTGAATCTTAAATGTGGAGGCTCACATTATGTGAATATTATCCCAACATAACTGAGGAAAAAGATAATTCCTATGATGAATGCCAACAGAATTTTATAATACAAAGTCCTATGTGTATTATAAGCTTACCTCAAAATTCACAGGTAAGTTCCGTTTAAGTGCAATCTCGAACACTTGACTTATTTCAGATTTATTGAGATTTTCTTCTTCTGATTCTCTTCCATTCACCTAAAAGAAGAATAACTGTTTAACAGTTAACTCTTATTAAAACCATCAACATCCCAGCTGCAATGATAAACTTTAAAAGCACTGAACCTTGGCTGTATGAATTTCACCAAGGCCAGTTGCATACCACATGTCACTGAGGGGTTAAAAAAAGGATCCTGTCGAGCCGGGCTTGGTGGCTCAGCCTGTAATCCCGCACCTTTGGGAGGCTGAGGTGAGTGGATTGCCTGAGCCCGCGGGTTCGAGACCCGCCTGGGCAGGCGAGACCTCATCTCTACAATAAATCAAAAAATCAGCCGGGCGTGGTAGTGCATGCCTGTAATTCCGGCTACTCGGAAGGCTGAGGCGGAAGGATCGCCGGAGCCCAGCAGGTCGAGGCTGCGGTGGCCGGGAGCAAGCCACTGTACTCCAGTCTGGGCAACCGAGTGAGACTCCAACTCAAAAAAAAAAAAAAAGGATCCTGTCAAATTTGAGTCAGATGGGACCTAATAAATCTACCATAAACCATCCACACATCACAGGCCATCGGGTGTCAGTCATCCTAGCTGTGGCGGATAAGATCCACTGCCGTCTGGGGACAGTGACTTTCAAAGGACTCCTCATGTACTGTTAAGCCATGTTTTGGAAAAGTCAAGATACAGACAGACCTGTGTGGCACATGGCAAGTTCACACACAAGTCTGCTCACCTGAAGTATGCAGGTTTCTTATTTAGACAAAGTCCCTTGAAACCACTTTTTTTTTTTTGGTGAGTTGGAGTCTCACTCCGTCGCCCGGACTGGAGTGCAGTGGTACATTCATGGCCACCGTAGCCTCGACCTGCTGGGCTCTGGCGATCCTTCCACCTCAGCCTTCCAAGTAGCCAGAGCTATAGGCACGCATTACCAGGCATTGCTTGCTTGCTTGCTTGCTTGCTTGTTTAAGTATGTATGTATGTATGTATGTATGTATGTATGTATGTATGTATGTTGCCCAGGCTGGTCCTGAACCCACGGGCTCAGGCAATCCTCTTGCCTTGGCCAGAAACCACTTTTTAAAAGATTGCAGCTGGGCATGGTGGTGCATGTCTGTAGTCCCAGGTACTTAGGAAGCTGAAGCAGTTGGATCACTTGAACACAGGAGTTTGAGGCTATAGTAAGCCAACTGTGCCACTGCACTCCAGCCTGGGCAACAGAGCAAGACCCTGTCTCTACAATTAAAAAATAAACAAGACTGGGCATGGTGGCTCATGCGTGTAATTCCAGCACTTTGGGAGGCGGAGGCGAGAGGATTGCCTGAGCCCAGAGGTTCGGGCCCAGCCTGGGCAAACTGGTGAAACCTCGCCTCTACAATAAATACAAAAAATTAACCGGGTGTGGTGGCGCATGTCTGTGGTTCCAGTTACTTGGGAGGCTGAGGTAGAAGGATCACCTGAGCCCTCCAGGTCAAGGCTGCGGTGGCCATGAGTGAGCCACGGCACTCCATTCTGGGCAACAGAGTGAGACTCTGACTTAATCAATCAGGATGTGGTAAAACAGAAATTACAGAATCGCCATGTATCCCATTCTCTCTGCCATGGGCAAAAAGTCAAGGCGCCAACTAATAATGTCTCCACAAAAACGAGATTCACTGACTGCTCCAGGCAGAGAGTGGAGTTAGAGGGGGACAGGTGTCTTCCCTGCATGCTGCTGACATGGAGTTTAGACTGCTGTGGTGATGTGAAAAACGAGACAAGCTTAGAACCAGCTGAGTCCAGAATATGGCAAGGCAGCTGGAGATCTCTTCACCTTGCTGTTTCCCTTTTGTCAAAGAACTTGCAAAATCCTGTTTCCAAGATCAGAACGATCTGGTAAGAACCCATGGCTGAAGCCACTGAGACATAGGCAGAGGAGCCGGGCTCTCCATGCCCGTGTGGGCTGTGCACTTGTGTTCATCAGGCCTGTCCCATCTATACAGGACCAATGCTATAGGTTACATTTAAAATAAAAACGCCACGTTGAAAGGGGCCTATGAGCCGGGCTCGGTGGCTCAGCCTGTAATCCCGCGCCTTTGGGAGGCTGAGGTGAGTGGATTGCCTGAGCCCGCGGGTTCGAGACGCGCCTGGGCAGGCGAGACCTCATCTCTACAATAAATCAAAAAATTAGCCAGGCGTGGTAGTGCGCGCCTGTAGTTCCAGCTACTTGGAAGGTTGAGGCGGAAGGATCGCCAGAGCCCAGCAGGTCGAGGTTGCAGTGGCCAGGAGCGGCCACTGCACTCTAGTCTGGGCGACAGTGAGACTCCAACTCAAAAAAAAAAAAGGGGGCCTATGACTACAGTCACGGGTATAATGCTGACGAATAAACGTATTCTGGGGCTATTCACAATTCCTTCTCTCCTTCCACCAGAGTATTTTCTTTCCAGTCCGGTTTCATGTCACTGTCAGCCTCATCAAAACGATCTGCATAGCGTTTCTGGTGGTTTATTGCCCAAAACACACTTATATTTTTGTTGCCTAAATCCTAAGCAGAAAAAGGGCCTGCTTTAAAATGAGTGAATACTTAAAACCAGAAATCTTCAAGAAAGGTTCTTTAGAAGCCTGGGATTCCACAGAGATTTGGCTTGAAATTTAATATTTAAACAGATCTTAAACTTTTAAAAAACTGTATTTTTAAAGGTTTATTCAACAAATAGTGCTGAAAAAAGTAGATATCCACTTGCAAAATAATAAAGTAGGAACCTTACCTCACAGCATATTCAAAAATTAACTCAAAACGGATAAAGACTGAAACTATTAAGAGCTAAAACTATAAAGCTCTTAGTTCTCGAGAAAATGGGGAAAGATTGATGACAATGTATTTGGCAACGCTTTCTTAGATATGACACAAAAGCACAGGCAACAAAAGAAATAGACTACTTCATCAAAATTTAAAAAACTTGCTAATCAAAGGACACTATCAAGAGTGATGGCTGGGTGGTGGCTCACGCTTGTAACCCCAACATTTTGGGAGGCTGAAGTAGGAGGACTGCTTGAGATCAGAGTTCAAGACCAGTCTGGGCAGTATAGCAAGATCCTGTCTCTACAAAAAAAATTTTTTAATTAGATGGGTGTGGTGGCGGGCACCTATAGTCCCAGTTACTCAGGAGGCTGAGGCAGGAGGATCACTTGAGCCCAGGAGGTTGAGGCTGCAGTGAGCTAAGACTGTGTCACTGTACTCTAGTCTGGGCAAAAGAGCAAACCCCCGACTCCAAAAATAAATTAATTAATTAAAATTAAAATAGACTGAAGAAAATCCACAAATGGGGTTTACAAATCATAAGGATAAGGAATTAATACCCAGAATATATAAAGAATTATAACTTGGCCAGGGGCGGTGGCTCAGGCCTGTAATCCCAGCACTTTGGGAGGTCAAGGTGAGAGGGTTGCCTGAGCTCATGGGTTCGAGATCAGCCTGGGCAACTTGGTGAGACCTCATCTCTACAATAAATTTTTTTTAAAAAGTTGGGTATGGTAGTGCACTCCTGTAGTTCTAGCTACATGAAAGGCTGAGGCAGGATGACTGCCTGAGCCCAACAGGTCAAGGCTGCAGTGGCCATGAGTGTGCCACTGTACTCCAGCCTGGGCAACAGAGTGAGACTCCAACTTAAAAAAAAAAAAAAATTACAACTCAACAATGAAATAGCTCAATTCAAAAATGAGCAAAAGGACCTAAATAGGCATTTCTCCAAAGATATACAAATAGCTAACAAGTACATAAATGTTGTTTAGCATCACTAAGGCAAATCAAAACCTCAACAGGATACCGCTTCACACCCAGAAGGATGGCTATCTTCAAAATAACAGAAAATAGTAAGTGTTAGGATGTGGAGAAATCAGAAGACTTGTGCATTCCTGATGAAAATATAAACGGCACAGGTGCTATAGGAAAGAGTTTAGTAGTTTCTCAAAGAACTAAACACAGAATTAGGATATGATCCAGCAATTCCACTTGTAGACACAGACCCAAAGAACTGAAAGTGGGAGCTTGAAGAGATATTTGTACACCGATGTTCACAGCTGCATCATTCACAACAGCCAAAAGGTAAAAACAGCCCAAACAAACAACAGCAGATAAACAAAATGTGAAATATTCATACAAAATATTTAGCCTTAAAAAAGAATGAAATTCTGAAATAAGCTGTAATATGAATTAACCTCAAAGACATTATAATAAATGAAATACGCCAGACACAAAAGAACAAAAATCTATGTGTATGAGGCACCTGGACCAGGTAAATGCTCAAGACAGAAAGCACAGCAGAGGCCTGGGTAAGACCTGGCTCACGCCTGTCATCCCATCACTTTGGGAGGTGGAGGCGAGAGGACTGCCCGAGTCCAGGGGTTCGAGTCCAACCTGGACAACTTGGTGCGACCTCGTTCCTACAATAAATCAAAAAATTAGTCAGGCATGGTGGCATGTGCCTGTGGTTCCAGCTAGTCAGGAGACTGAGGTGGAAGAATTACCTGAGTCCCATAGGTTGAGTGAGGCTGTGGTAGCCTATAAGCATGCCACTGCACTCCAGCCTGGGTACCAGAATGAGACTCCTAGTCAAAAAGAAAAAGAAAAAGCTCTCAAAATGGATAGTGGTGATAGCTGTACAACACTGGAAAGATGTCTATAACGCTACTAAACTGTACCCTCAAAAATGGTTAAAATATTTATATGTAAAATTTACCTCAATTCTTGAAAAAGCTCAAAAGTATCATAACAAATAGTAACACAGTAACTCATGTTACCAGGTTAACTCATTTTTGTGCAACAGAAGAAAGTTTTTTGGCAGATGTTTACTGGAAGAGTAGCCAAAGATTTTCTCAACAGATGACCTTTAAAAATAAATGATCCGGCCATTGACTCTGGTGTGACCATGTGCTCTTTCAGCTATGGCTATTGCCATACTTCCTGGCTTTGGCTCCCTCCCTCACCATGGGGAGGTGAATCATCTCTCTAATTTACTTTTAAATAAACTATATTTTCTAATCTAAAATAAATAAATAAATATAAAAATAAAAACAAATGACCCACTCTTCCGAGTGTGGTGACTGAAATCCCAGCACGGTGGGAGGCCAACGTGAGAAGACTGCCTGAGCCCACGAGTTCAAGATCATTGGGCAACATGATGAGACTTCGTCTCTATAAGAAATCAAGGCCAGGCTTGGTGGCCCAGCCTGTATTCCCAGCACTTTGGGAGGCCAAGGCAAGTGGATTGCCTGAGCCCACGTGTTCGAGACCTGCCCAAGCAACTTGGCGAGACCTCGTCTCTACAATAAATAAAAAATTAGCTCGGCGTGGTAGTGCAGGCCTGTAGTTCCGGCTACTTGGAAGGCTGAGACGGAAGGATTGCCAAAGTCCAGCAGGTTGAGGCTGTGGTGACCGGGAGCGTGCCAATGCACTACAGTCTGGGCGACAGAGTGAGACGCCAACTCAGAAAAAAAAAATTAGCCAGGCATGGTGGAGCATGCCTGTAGTTCTAGCTACTTGGAAGGCTGAAGTGGAAGGATTGCCTGAATCCAGCAGCGTGCCACTGCACTCCAGCCTGGGCAAAACAGTGAGACTCTGACTCAAAAAAATTAAAAAAATAAAAATAAATGGTCTGCTCTCATGCTTAGCATGACTTAGCTTAACTGTGTCAATGAAAATGTTCTCATGTACAACCAGAACAAAACTTGGAAATAAACTACATTTGACATAGACTTCAATTGTCATGCATATATTCCAATTTTCAAATGTTTTTGTTCATCTTACCAGCCCAAATAGTTTTGTTGTTGTTTATTTTTTGTAGAAACAAAGTCTCGCACTTTTGCCTAGGCTGGTTTTAAACTCCTGAACTCAAGCAAGCCTCCAAACTAGGCTCCCAAAGTGCTGTGATTACAGGTTTGTGCCATCATGCCATAGCCAGCTCAAATAGTTTTAACTTTATTTTTTTGAGACAAAGTCTTGCTCTGTCACCCAAGCTGAAGTGCAGTGTTGTAATCATGGCTCACTGCAGCCTCCAACTCCTGGGTTCAACTGGTCCTCCCAACCCAGCTTCCCGAGCAGCCAGGACTACAGACATGTGCCACTACGCCTGGCTAATTTTTAAAATTTTTTGTAGAGATAAGATCTCACTATGTTATCCAGGTTGGTCTTGAAACCCTGGCCTCAAGCAATCCTCCTCCCTCAGTCTCCCAAAGTGCTGGGACTACAGATGTAAGCCACCATGCTTGGTTATGGCTTATTTCAAATATATAGAAAAGTACAGACAATAATGTAACAGGCAATTGTCCCCAATTTAGCAAAGGTCAACATTAAGTACTATTGACATCAGAATTGTTTCTGTTTTTAAAAAAACAATAAAGCCATTCTCACTATCCTTCCCATGGCAGCTGACCACTATCCCAACTTTCCCAGCCATAGTTTTAAGTGAATAAAAATATATAATTTTGTGTTTTAAAATTTCCCATTAATCATTCTCATACAGTATCCCTTTTTTTTTTTTTTTTTTTTTTTTTGAATTGGAGTCTCACTCTGTCGCCCAAACTGGAGTGCAGTGGCCGCTCCCGGCCACAGCAGCCTCGACATGCTGAGGCTCCAGCGATCCTTCCGCCTCAGCCTTCCAAGTGGCTGGAACTACAGGTGCACCCTACCACGCCCAGCTGATTTATTGTAGAGATGAGGTCTCACCAAGTTGCCCAGGTGGGTCTCGAACCCGCAGGCTCAGGCAATCCACTCACCTCAGCCTCCCAAGGCACGGGATTACAAGCTGGGTCACCGAGCCCGGCTTCATACAGTATCTTTATCAATCTCATAAATTCAAACTGGCAAGTGTACACTAACAAAATTCGCCTTTTCTATGTTATATACATGCATTGAGATTCCACAGCGAGACTGACGGGAACACGGGGCCTGCTGCTAGGTCACAATTCAAGCCAGTGGATCCCCCAGAGCAGCACGAGCGTCACAGTGGCTTCACAGGGACAAACACGAGAGCTCGCTCCAGACACTCAGACTCGACAGGGTACGACCTCGATATCTGTTGCATACACAGTATTCCTGTGCTTTTTTTTAGAAGTCCCTGGTGAGGCTACTGTAGCCAGAGCTGAGCTTCACGACTCAGCCAGGAAAATGAAAGTGCAGCACAGGACACAAAGATTTATTTGGAAGCGAGATTATGTTGCTCTTCTACATAAATAATTGTATAGCAGTAAGGCACAGTGGCTCACGCCTATAATCCCAGCACTTTGGGAGGCCGAGGTGAGAGGATTTCCTGAGCCCACGGGTTTGAGATCAGCCTGGGCAACTTGGTGAGACTTCATCTCTACCATAAATCAAAAAATTAGCCGGGCATAGTGGTGCATGTCTACAGATCCAGCTACTTGGAGGGCTGAGGCAGAAGGACTGTCTGAGCCCAGCAGGTCGAGGCTGCGGTGGCCAGGAGCATGCCACTGCACTCCAGTTAGGGCGACAGAGTGAGACTCCAACTCAAAAATAAATAAATAAATAAATAATAATTGTATAGCATCTGTACTAGACAAAATGCTACAAGTATGGAAGCAGCAATGAGTCACAACTAATCCTCCAATACAGTTCCCAGGAAGCTGAGAGGTAAGTGGGCCCTTAGCCTGTGCATCATAAAGCAGAAATTATTATTAACGTCAATTCCATAGTGTATAGTTTCAGCAATAAAATCTAGGCAATATTAAGGAAAATATCGGCCAGGCTCGGTGGCTCAGCCTGTAATCCCAGCACTTTGCGAGGCCGAAGCGAGCGGATTGCCTGAGCCCACGGATTTGAGACCAGCCTGGGCAACTTGGTAAGACTCCGTTCTCTACAATAAATCAAAAGTTAGCTGGGTGCAGTAGCGCACGCCTGTAGTTCCAGCTACTTGGAAGGCTGAGGCGGAAGGATCGCCGGAGCCCAGCAGGTTGATGCTGGAGTGGCTGTGAGTGTGCCACAGCCCCCAGCCTGGGCGATGGAGTAAGACTCTAACTAAAAAAAAAAAAGAAAGAAAGAAAAAGAAAAAAATCCTCTGAACCACATTTATCCTTCAGTATCCAGGAAAACCGGTCATCACCAGTTATCATCTGGCTCCAACAGACCCTTTTATTCTATATTTAAAGTCATTTTACAAGTAATTTACAAACTAAAAGGAAGACAAAAGCTGTTTTATTAGACATCTTAATGAGAACTTTATTATTATTTTTTGAGTTGGAGTCTCACTCTGTCTCCCAGGCAGGAGTGCAGTGACACAGTCACGGCCACTGTAGCCTTGACCTGCTGGGCTCCGGCCATCCTTCTGCCTCAGCCTTCCAAGTAGCTGGAACCTCAGGTGCACACCACCACACCTGGCTAATTTTTTGATTTATTGTAGAGATGAGGTCTCACCAAGTTGCCCAGGCTGGTTTCAAACCCGTGGGCTCAGGCAATCCTCTCGCCTCTGTCTCCCAAAGTGCTGGGATAACAGGCATGAGCCACCGCACCCAGATCATTTTTAGATTTAGAGGCATCAAGAGAAAGAGTAGTTCTGTGATTTTTATTCATTTTTATGTTATCTGCTTCTTCCTTCTAATCACCTTTGTATTCACACCTCCTTTTGCATATGCCCATTTATTTTATGGACAATAAGTAATAAGAAATAAATGTTGGCTGCCAAACATAAAAGATGAGAGAATGCTGTCACACATTTTTTTAATCCTGACAGGATGGTCCAGGTTCTTGACAAGCTGCATGACGAAGTCCCTCTTGCTGAATAGCTAACCAGATGAGAATATATTTCCTTCTCATACCCGTGGAAATACCACTGCTCACTCTGAATCCAGAGCATCTGAAGACTCCCAGGTTGGGATTTCACTCTGACATCACGCTCACCATTCCCATTACAGTCTGGAGCGCCGCCAACCATCTGGCTGTCAGTATTCATCTCTGATTTGTCTAATAATTGAAAATGTCTCTCTCTGTCAATTGTCTTCTCTTTGCCATTACAGATGGAAAAAGACAAACTGTGGATTCTCACCTGGGTTCAATGACATAAAAAGAAGACTCGAAAGACAGCGTTCCCAGTCTTCTCTTGAGACCGCCTACAAGACAGTGCAACACACCAGGCAAGGCTATGAGAACACTAAAGGACAATGCAGCTATGACAGTCACTTCACTGCTGGACATTCACCCAGGGATGCATCGCTCTTGTATTTTCTTATGATTCTTGTCTTACTTAGCATGTTTGGGAATAGATGATGAGTAGTATTGGAATGATGTGTAAGATAATAAATAGCAAAATGTTTCAAAATGTAAGAAAATTAAGATTTCTAAGATCCCACAATGTAAAGATTTATAAAAAGGGTAAAAGGGCCCTTGTGATAACTGTAAGAAAGAATGAGTTTTATTCTATTTTTTAAAATAAGTATGTTTTCTCAGTTCTTTGTAAGACCTCTAAAAAAGAAGAAAACTCATGCAATATCATTCCTTAAAGAGCTTGAAAAAGAAACAAAAATGAAACTTGAGCTGGGAAGGGGCACATCTGTGGTCCCAGCTACTCAGGAGGCTGTGGCAGGATGATCACTTGAGCCCAAGTGTTCCAGGCTATAGTGTACAATAATCGTGCCCGTGAACAGCAGCCGCTGCACTCTACCTGGGCAACATAGCAAGGCCCACTGCCCTACAAAAAAGAAGAAAAAGCTGGGTCCCGTGGCCATTGAGTGCAATGAGAGTCAAGGTCCCAGCTTCAGTACTAGTCCTACTTAAGTATGTACCTGTCCCTAGTGACCAGAAAGGGCAACATTTATTTATTTTTACAAAAGTAAAAACAAATAAATATTTAAGTATTTAAGAAATTCAAATAGGCCAGGTACAGTGGATCACACCTATAATACCACCACTTTGGGAGGCAAAGGTGAGAGGACTCCCTGAGTCCAAAGGTTTGAAACCAGTCTGGGCAACTCGGTGAGACCTCATCTCTACAATAAATCAAAAAATTAGCCAGGCATGATGGCTCACACCTGCAATCCCAGCACTTTGGGAGGTGGCGGTGAGAGGACTGCCTAAGCCTATGGGTTAGAAACCAGAATAGGCAACTTGGCAAGAACTCACCACAATAAATCAAAAAATTAGCCAGGCATGGTGGCACACGCCTGTGGTTCCAGCTACTTGGAAGGCTGAGGCAGAAGGAATGCCTGAGTCCAGCAGGTTGAGGCTACAGTGGCCCTGAGTAAGCCACTATACTCCACCCTGGGCAACAGAGTAAGACTACCACTCAAAAACCTGAGATAACCTTCAAAATATAAACTATGCACACTAAAACACACACACACACACACACACACACACACAGAGAGAGAGAGACAGCTGGACAGCTGTTACTTACAAAGCCACAGAATCACACTATACACATAGTAGCAGTCTGCACCTCCTCCCTCCGCACCCATAGATGCAGATCCACCACCCTCTGTCCTCTCTGGCCTAAATGTGGTCATCTTCTCTACTACAGACACTGTAGTTATGACTACCTTGCTCCTAACAGCTTAAACACCAAATTACAGTAATCATTTCTTAGCATACCCTTGGCTTTTAAAACCCCCATGTGCTTTCTCAGTTGGGGACCTCTACGTCTCCCCCCCTCTCAGGGAAGGCACTGCCCAGCTCTCTGCTCACATTTCATCTCAGCTGCAATGGCTCTTCTTCAGGGAGATTTCTCAAGCTCACCACTAGGATTCAACCAAAATTAGATCTGAATTCTCCTATCTGTGCCACTTTTCCATCCTCACACCTGGTGTACTGTTTGATGATGACACAACTGTCAACATCTGTCAGGTCCATTTGACTTAGTTCATGGGGAGGGACGGTGCTGGCTGTGCTCACCGCAGGGCCTAGCACAAAGCCTGTCGCAGAGGCCAGATCACGCCTGCCCTGTGGACAGAACATGCCGGCTTTACGGCGAACCAATGGAGAAGACGAACTCAGTCACACACTCTGCAGTATTCCACAGCGCAATGGACAACCTGTCTCAAAGGATTCTTTCCAATGCTGGCAGGCTGTGGACAAGCAGGCTGTTGCTGCCCTCCTTCAGGGTCTAGGATGGTGGGGAGTTGGCCACATGTGTACCTACCTGGCTTACCTCAGGTGAGCAAGTTCACTTCTGGGGCTCACAGAGATAATCATGGACACACACAAGGATTTCACCCTGACCATATTCTTTCCCTACCCATTTGACAACAGGGAAAACTGCAAACAACCAAAATAATTAAACCCTGATGAAAAAATAAACAGGTGTGTTCACACAGCGGAACACTGTGCAGCCGTTAAAAAGTGCTTAGGTGCGTGCTGAATCTGAGCCGTCCAAGGAATCATAAACCAGTGACATGATGACACATTCATGACACACACATCAGTGGAAAAGATGGTTACTGTACATATCACCCTATGTTTATGTAATAAATAGGTATGTGTATTCACTTGAATACACACTGGCATCCACCAAAATGGTTAGAGATGACCTAAAAGTGGCAATTTATAAATCATTTATGTTTCCTTGTTTTTGAATTTAAAATTGTTGTAGTTTACATGCACTACCCTTAAGGAAAAAAGAGTCATCTTTTAAAACTCTCTCTCTCGACTCCTTCCTCCCCACCTGTCGGGTGCCTGGTCCAGCCAAGGGTATGTAACTTGGCAGGAGGCCGAGTGTCTCGTTTACTACAGGTTGAGCATCCCTGATTCAAGAATTCAAAACCCGAGATGCTCCAAAATCAAACTTTTTGAACATCAACATGATGCCACATGAGGGAAACGCCACATGTGATGCTGTCACAGTCAAAACACACTTTATTCAACGTCCCCAGGGTTAAAGTAAAATTACCTTCAGACTTTCTTTGTGTATAAGGGGCACTGAAACATAAATGCATTTCATGTTTAGACTTGCATTCATCCCCAAGACATCTCAGTATGTATAATGCAAATATCCCAAAGTCTAACAAAATCCAAATCCAAAACACTTCCTGTCCCAAGCATTTCAGATAAGGGTTACTGAACCTGCGCTTTTGGAAGTCTTATTCAAGCCAATGACTCTTCATTTCTGCTGCACAGGCTAAGTAAGGCCCGTCGTCTTCAAGCCATTTCTGAAAGGCACTGTCTCTACTTTAAACTCCACGGAGCCAGCAACTTGGTGAAGAGGAGGAGAGTCAAGGGGCACAAGAAGACCAGAACGCTGCTCCCAGAAAAGCGCCCACAGACCCCAGGTGAACCAATGGAAGCCTGACCCAGGCCAGGAGTGCGTCGACGTCAGCTGCTGCCCTGGGGACTGTGCCAACCAACACAGCTCTAGAGAGCGAGGGCGTGAGACTCAGAGACACCACAGGCACTTTTCCTTTGTAGCAATATTGTGCTTACTCCCACGGAGGACTCGAGCAGGAACTGCCTGACAACACTCGGGATCTGTGGATCCCAAGCCCTGGCCCTGCTCTGGAATTGCTCCAGAGCACATTAGCAACAGCCACACCAGAAGGCCAGATTCCCGAGTCTCACCCAAGACCACTGCATTCGAATCCTGTGGGTTGGGCCTAGGAATTTTTTAAAAACTTCTCAAGTGATGGTGATGCACACAACCCACATGTTCAGCAATCATGTATACACTGCTGGCTGGAAGGATCTGAGAAATACCTACTCCATCTGACTCCAATTAGATTAGCACCAAAGCCAAGTAAAAAAAGAAAGGCCTCCAAAATAACTCAGATTATACTACCTTCCTGGTGTTTGAACAAATCTCACCATGAAAAGTTCATCCTTTTAACTTCACTAAATCCTCCTCTGTTAAGCTATAGCCTGTTCTCTTTTATTTGGTCCTCGGTGGGCCCTGGAAACAGATCATGTTAGAATATGTGATTACATTGGAAAATGGAAGCACAGCAGAACAAAAGAAACACAAATCGCTCTTGTGCGGCCAGCCATGAAGCCACAGGGCACCATCCCGAGCTAGGTCGCCCTGGGTGGCAGCTGGACCCTATGGGCCTCAGCACCCTGTCCAGGCTCCACTTTGGCCCAGTCCTCTCTCACACACTCAGGACACAGTTCTGTGCAAGACTTACTGCTCGATGTGGCCTTGTTTCCAGGGATGCATTCAGATGACACTTCCTGCTGTGACTAAACAGAATCAGGAAATCTCAATAACTTCTTTTCTATTCTATGTCTTCTGGACCTTTGGTGACTTAATTTGTGATAAGGTTCTGCCTTGTCAGAGATATTCACAATGCTGTGGTTTCTCCATAGCAGGGAGTTACTAATTTCCTAAGAATTATCTTCCTATTTGGTCACAAATGTTAAAATCCTTATTCTATTATGGAGGTTTTAAAACATGGCCCCAGATTCTCTGACCTTCCTTTCATCTGAAGTGGGACTTCCCACCTCGTGAATGTACTAAAATCCACTGAACTACAAACTTAAAATGGTTAAAACAGTGAATTGATTATATGATTTGTAGCTCAGTTAAAAATATAAAGTGGAGTTTTGTATCTCCTCCCTTTGAATTAGGGTCTGCACCCACCTGACCTGTAGAATACGGCAGAAGTGATGCTGTGAATTCCGTGTCTATGCCATAAGAAACTGACAGCTGCTCCCATTTCCCATCTCCAGGACCCAGCTACCACACCTTGAGGCCCACCGGAAAGGAACTGGGATTTCGCAGCCAGAGCCCAGCTGAGTTCCAGTTGAAAGCCAGCTTACTGGTCGGGTGAGCAAGTCACCTTGAAAGCAGAGGCTCCGCCGGGCTCGGTGGCTCAGCCTGTAATCCCATGCCTTGGGAGGCTGAGGTGAGTGGAT
>NW_007249738.1:702285-710029 GCF_000164805.1 Carlito syrichta
AAAAAAAAAAAGAAAGCAGAGCCTCTGTTGGGCACAGTAACTCAGCCTATAATCCCAACATTCTGGGAGGCCGAGGTGAGTGGCAAATGAATTGCCTGCACCTGCAGCTTTGAGACCAGCCCAGGCAACTTGGCAAGACCTCATCTCTATAATAAATTTTTTAAAAAAGAAAGAAAGCAGAGCCTCCAGTCCCTGTAGCCACTTCACCAAAGTTCTGTGGAGCAAACCCAAGCCTCCCTGCCAAGCCCTGCCTCCAGTGAAGATGCTTGTGCAAAATACAGGTGTGGGGGCATTTAGGCCATCACTAAGTTTTGTGATGGTTGTTTTGCAGCAACAGATAACAGTTACTTCTATACAATATAGAGCGGCTGATCAAAAAAGGCTTCAGACATTCCCTAGCCTGATATCATAAATCAGTGGTTTCTGACAAGCATAATTGTCAGCACTGAAGAATTCATTCATACACGTTTTTCACAACTCAGTCGAATCACAATCTTTCTAACACGTTCACACCATATTATGTCACTCAATACTATGCCACAGAGTGAAAAAGAAGGCATCTGACTTTCTTGCCAAGAAATTTTAAAAGGAAAAAAAAATGAGAAAGCTACAAAGTACAAAAATCTCACAGGTCATCAAATAATAAAAACTAAGGGCAGCTGTCAAGCCACCCTCTTATACACACCACAAGTTTCAGCCCTGCTCCCTCCTTACCTCCAGCCTCTCTGGTGGGGTCTCATTCTGCAGGATTCTCAAGGCTTTTGCAGCAGCGTCATGTTTCGCGGCCTGTCTAGTCTTTCCTTTCCCGTTAAATTGCTGTCCTCCCACAGAAAGTTCAACTTGATAAAGCAAAGGTGGAACTGGAAATGGATAAAAGTACCTAAAAACAAAAGGGGGTTTAGTCTCAGGTTGATAAGTAACCCATACATTCTCTGGCAAATTCAAATAATTCCTTCATTATGGTCCTAATCACATTAGTGTCTGCTTGCTAATAATGACTCATCAATATACCCAGAATTTTGTTAAAGTTTAAATTGAATTAGAATTGCTACACAGTATAAGCAAATAGTGTTCAGCAATCCAAACTTAGGCTTCACAAAACACAATGGCCTATAAATTACGGGTTCAATTTATTGTGCTAGTCTATATTAACAAGGTCTAAAATGGATCAGGCTTTGGCTGAAACAGAAACTTGATTTGCTCTACCTTCTCAAACCTTCGCCTTGCACTAGAGTGTCTCCCAGAGGAGGCTGGGAACCTTACAGCAGAACTCTTTAAGAAGGGAACCGAGCCAGGCTTGGTGGCTCAGCCTGTAATCCCGCGCCTTTGGGAGGCTGAGGTGAGTGGATTGCCTGAGCCCCGGAGTTCGAGACCTGCCTGGGCAGGCAAGACCTCATCTCTACAATAAACCAAAAAATTAGCCGGGCGTGGTAGCGCTCGCCTGTAGTTCCAGCTACTTGGAAGGCTGAGGCGAAAGGATCACCAGAGCCCAGCAGGTCAAGGCTGCGGTGGCCAGGAGCGGCCATTGCACTCCAGTCTGGGCGACAGAGTGAGACTCCAACTCAAAAAAAAAAAAAGGGAACCAGAGGCCGGGCTCAGTGGCTCAGCCACTAATTCCAGCACTTTGGGAGGCTGAGAAGAGTGGACTGCCTGAGTCTAGGGGATTTGGCAGCCTGGGCAATTTGGCAAGACCTCGTCTCTACAATAAATCAAAAAAAATTTATCCGAGCATGGTGGCGCATACTTGTAGTTCCAGCAACTTGGAAGGCTGAGGCGGAAGGATCGCCTGAGTCCAGCAGGTCCAGGTTGCAGTGGCTGTGAGCCAGTCTGGGCGGCAGAGTGAGATTCCAACTCAAAAAAGAAAGAAAGGGGGAAAAAAAAGGAAAGAAGGGATCCTCATTTCTAGAAATCCCCATAACTTCTAGCCTAGCAGAGCCATGTTTCTTACTTTTTTTACACTTCAGAGCACGTGTTTTTGAAATGGTTTCAGCTCCCAAGGAGGGCAAGGAAATGAAGCATTCCATTTGGATCATCTATCTATGCACTAATATCTTATTACCACCACCAGGTGGTTTTCAACACATGGCATTTACAAGTTTCAATTAATATTTTACTCCACCAAGACTATTTACAAAGCACACAAGTTCAAAAGTCAAAAAGCAACCAATAAACAGTAATCAAGAAATCTACAAATGCTGAGAATCATGTTGTTGAAGAAATCACATTCAAATATGATTCAGCTACACAAAGCAGTTACAAGGGTGATCTTTAACCAGACTGCTTGGGGGCACAAGCCACATATCTAGTCAGAAACGATCACGACACAATTCCAAAGGCACAAGCACAATTAAGACCGACTTCAACACCTGGCAGGCCAAAAGATGATCAACTCATTACTTGCGCCACAATCTATATATATTACTCTGTGTAAAAGATCAGATATATTTTTACCTGTATTTTACAAAAAAGAATCAACTCACACATACCTCGGGGGGTAAGCACCTCCTCTCATGTTGTAATTGTAGGTGGACTGCATCCGAGAGTAAGGATCAACAGGCTTATACATTGGTTTTTTTCCAAGTTTCATGCACAGCGCATTTAGTTCTACAGTAGGGGTTACACTTTCTGAAACAAAAAAGCAACAAAAAGATTTGGGTTTTTTTTTCTGATATGGAAATGATGACCAGTAAAATAAAAAAGCACACTTTCTGCTAGCTGGATTTATGATGCATTACATAAAAGGCCCTGAGCACTTCTAGGAATCAGATCAGGGAATTCAAGAATCTCCTGTGATTCCTCGATACTAATACACAGTCAACAGCACAAAATCTACTAGAAGGGCTATTTAGAGGGAGAAACAATTTAACCTGAGATATTATCAGTTAAAGCCATATAGTACAGGTGTCAGAAGTAAATCTCAGCTGGGAGCGGTGGCTCATGCCTATAATTCCAACATTTTGGTAGGAGAAGATGAGAGCACTGCCTGAGTCCAGGAGTTTGAGACCAGCCTGGGCAACTTGGCAAGACCTTATATCTACAGTAAATAAAAAAATTAGCTGGGCATGGTGGCACACGCCTGCCGTTCCAGCTACTTGGAAGACTGAGGCAGAAGGATCACCTGAGTCCAGCAGATCGAGGCTGCAGTGGCCGTGAGCTTGCCACTGCACTCCAGCCTGGGTGGCAGAGTGAGATTCCAATTCAGAAAAAAAAAAAAAGAATCAAGTCCCAATACACATCAAATTTCATGATTATAAAATCCCATATGACTGCCCAAGATGTTTGATAGTTTAAGAATATTTAACCAATATAACTTTGGTTGTATTGGTTAACTGGCTTACATTCAGAAGTATGTTTGTATACACCATTTATTGAACGATGAATGCATTTATTATGTACTAACTGGATGCAAAGCATTGTGCTAAGCTTGAGGGACACAACCCTACCCCAAAGATCACAAAACACAATCTGAGAATGTATGCTACAAGTAAAGATAAGATCACTGAGGAGGTGGCCAGCAAACTCGATGTGAAAAGGTCAGATGAGGCCCACGAAATAACCAGATATTCCCACTCTTGACATTTATAGTGGGATCTGACCTGTGGTGACAACTGTTAGGAAAAAGACTTCCATTTTCAAATACAACAGGATATCTCAGAATTAATCAACTTCAGGAAATACACACTATTCATTTTCCAGCTTTTTTCCTCTCTGTTTATTCATTTCATAAATCTTTACAAACTATTTAAAAAGAAAACCAGTCTGGAAAGATTGGTGTCAGCACACAATCACATTTAAAACAACACTTTCATGTCAACCACAGAACAACATTAGCAATGGTAAAACCCAATTTAAAAGCACACAAAAATCCACTTTATTTTTTTTTAATTATTATTTTTACTTTAAAGATGAGGGGTACAATTCAGGGTTAGAAAAATCCACTTTAAAATGCATCTTTACAGGCCAGGCATGGTGGCTCAAGCCTGGAATCTCAACACTTTGGAAGGCAGAGTTGAGAGGATTGCCAGAGCTCAGAGGTTCGTGACCAGCTTGGACAACTTGGTGAGACCTCATTTCTACAATAAATCAAAAAAAATGTGTATATATATATAAAAGCAGGGCATGGTAGCACACGCCTGTAGTTCCAGCTACTTGGAAGGCTAAGCGAAAGGATTGCCTGAGCCCAGCAGGTCAAGGCTGTGGTGGCCATGAACGTGCCAATGCACTCCAGCCTGGGCAACAGAGAGAGACTCTAACTCAAAAAAAAAAAAAAATAGCATCTTTACGATATATGAGAAATAAAAATGACTCGCCTCTGTACTATAATTGGTTTGGCTAAATTTAGTGCATGAATCAAACGTATAAGCCTATCTTTGAGGTTTGCACAGAGGGCTCCATGAGTTACTAATCTCTCTTCCTCACATTAGAATTCTATTTTTTACATGATTCACATAGTTGCATTTTAAGAGCAGCTCTGACCCACAGAATCTGTCTGCAGTAGAGAACAAATATCAAGAAAGTACACCATGAAGAAACCAAAAGCAACAAGAAAGGTGTGAGCAGGATCCTCTTGGCTCGTTCCTGCGCCCCGGAGCCTGGACCAATGCCACACGTGCCTGAGAGACTCTCTCAGGCAGCCACTCCTCACACCCGTCAGGTCAGTGTCCTACCCCAACTCCACCTCTTGGTCAGTGTTCTCCTCACTTGGGCCCTAGTTTGAAGAAATATTATCTATTGGTTTGTATTTAAGTAGCAAATACTTACATTTTCTCTTTTTTTTTTTTTTAGTTGGAGTCTCACTCGGTCGCCTAGACTGGAGTGCAGTGGCCGCTCTCGGCCACCGCAGCCTCGCCTGCTGGGCTCCAGTGATCCTTCCGCCTCAGCCTTCCAAGTAGCTGGAACTACAGGCGTGCGCTACCACGCCCGGTTGATTTTTTGATTTATTGTAGAGATGAGGTCTCGCTGCCCAGGCAGGTCTCGAACCCGCGGGCTCAGGCAATCCACTTATCTCAGCCTCCCAAAGGCGTGGGATTACAGGCTGAGCCACCAAGTCCGGCTTTTCTCATTTTTTTTTAAAGATCAGGAGATGTATAACTGCCAGTTAGCATTTCTCACCAACAAATTATAATCAATATTACCACACTCCAGCTAAAACCATGTTCTTGACAGTCTGCATATCCCTGTCAAGGGTATCAAGTGTATTTTCCTTAAGCTTTCTAAGATCTCAGAAACTATCTAACACCTCACCCTTCCTATGACCTCCTTTCCAGAGTCAGGAGCTGAGGGTCTGTAAACTGGAAAGCACTGCTTTAGAGTGAGTTTAAGGAGTCCTAAAAGACAAGCATTCGCCATTGGCAGTATGAAATCTGTGTTTTCAAAATCAGCAAGTTCATCAAGAAAGCATTAATATACACACTACATGGATACCTCTAGACACACTTTTGAAAGGAACCTGTCTTGGCCCATGCTTAATACCTGGATTCCTTCCTTCACTACAAAAAGGGCAGGCTGCCGGGCTCAGTGGCTCAGCCTATAATTCTGCGCCTTTGGGAGGCTGAGGTGAGTGGATTGCCAAGCCCACGGGTTCGAGACCCGCCTGGGCAACTTGGTGAGACCTCATCTCTACAATAAATCAAAATGAGCTGGGCGTGGTAGTGCACGCCTGTATTTCCAGCTACTTGGAAGGCTGAAGCGGAAGGATCACCGGAGCCTAGCAGGTCGAGGCTGCGGTGGCCGGGAGCGGACACTGCACTCCAGTCTGGGTGACAGAGTGAGTCTCCAACTCAAAAAAAAAAAAAAAAGGGTAGGCTACAGGTTTAGGAACTTTTGCTTCTCCCAAAACTCTGGCAACAGTTAGGCTTTTAAAATATCAGTTCATTTTGCTTCCCAGTGTTGACCTCCAGGGGTTAGCTGTACTGTAAATACCTACAAATGAAAAGTGTGAGCTCTCAATTCACGAAACCTGATGGTGACTATAATATGTCACTTGGATCTTGAACACTTTTTTATCATCATGGTTTAAGAGGCCTGGTTATTATCTTGGTTATTTATCCTGTCATCCCCGTTCTTTGTTGTTTCTATAAACAAAAAAAGATTGTGTGTGTATGTGGATGTGTCGATTGACAAGCATTAAAAATTGTCTTCCAATTACGTCTCATGAGAGACTGTGCCAACTTTAGTCACAAAGTAGTATCTCACGCAAATTAAGACAATGTTTGTTTTAATGCTGTAATAAGTTTATGAGCTCCTGTCTGAAAACACAACCGTCTTAGGACAAACACTAGAGCCCATTTGGGAAGGTCAGCCAGGTTCTGAAGCCCTGCCTTTCACTTTCCTAGGAGCTGGAGGTAGCACACTGGAGAGGTAGTGTACTACACAGACACTGCCTCCAATTTCCGAAGTATCAGATCCACAGCAAGCAGAGATCTCAAAATGTTTCTGAACTCAACTCTAAGGAGGTATCCAAACAGCTTCCTGTTTCCTTTGTAAGTTTAAAGGTAACCCAAATATACTTCTCCATTCTCAAAATTAGATTATGGTAAACTCACCACTATTAAGTTAATACAGAGTTCAAAACCCTATGATCCATCACTGCACAGTGATTCTTTGAGCACCTGGGAAGCTTGGTCAAGCACAGCAGCCCAAGTCCCACCCCCAGGTACTTTGAAGAGCAGAGGAGAATCCCAGCAAGTGTATTTTTAATAAGCTCCCAAAGTGATTTGCATGCACCCAAAGGCTTGAGATTCACTACTCTGGAGTTTAGCAATTCAACTGGAACTTTTATTTTTCTGATTGTCTTTATCAGTGAATATCACTTTATTCCAGTTACAAATAATTTACATGAGAAACATTGGTTTGGATATGTCTATCATTTAAATTTGGTGCCTAAGGGGTTGGGGGGTGACTTGCCTTCACAGCTGATTTTTCTTGTCAGTCTTTAGTGTCAGGATTTCCTTAGTGCACAGCTTCCACTAAGGGGGAAATTTAAAGAATCCTTCATCTCCTTTGAAACACCAGGGATCTCCTGTTTTGTTCTCCAGTTCATAAGGCTACTCATTTAAGTACCAGAAGCATGAACCCAAAACCCTGGTAGGTGGGAAGCCAAATAGCAGAGGCCCGCAATGTAGTCATTTTGGTGATTGTTTCATGCAAAGATGCTGGAGGGGGAAAAATGCTACCAAAACAAAAAAAAGTGATTCTCATCAACAGTCTGGCCTTTCTCTAGGCCTTCTCCATCAGGGGTTGTTTGCCACTCTGGTGCATTCCCTTGGTCGCAAGGTCAGAATCTCGGTGTTGACAGAATTAAAAGCAGATCACACCTCTTGATTTTTAAAATTGCCCCCAGTCACCCAAGAGGCAACAACTTCTCTTTGAACAATTTATAGGTTTAAAAAAAAAAAGAATTCGGTTACAGATGAACATACAGCCACACTACTTAAAGTATTCAAAGTTCAAGTGAGAAAGTACATGACAAAATACAATAAAAACAGTTAATAAAGGGAATCTCGAAATTAAGGTCTGCAAAAAAACTAAAAATTCTGTAAAGGAAACAACAATTACAGAAAAGGACTAACTGCCTTCCAACTATAAAGAAACATCTCAGATAGAATTATGCAGCCAGGCTCGGTGGCTCAGCCTGTAATCCCACGCCTTTGGGAGGCTGAGGTGAGTGGATTGCCTAAGCCCGCGGGCTCGAGATCCGCCTGGGCAACTTGGTGAAACCTCATCTCTACAATAAATCAAAAAA